>NW_028124649.1:0-77632 GCF_965194825.1 Balaenoptera physalus
ATTAGGATTCTCTTTTTAAGCTGTTCCTTAAAACACTAGTGCTTAGGAAATCTATTGGAGGCAGAAGCAGTCAAGGGTAGCCTAGGGTTAGGGTTAGGCTTAGGGTTAGGGTTAGGGTACGGCTTAGGGTAAGGGATCGGGGAAGGCTTCGGGTACGGCTTAGGGTATGGGTTAGGGTTAGTGTTAAGGTTAGTGTTAGGGTTAGGGCTCGGTTTAGTGTACGGGATAGTATTAGGGTACGTGTTAGGGTTAGGGTAGGGGTGAGGGTTAGGGTACGCGTTAGGGTTAGGGTAGTTATAAAACCTAGCCCACTCTCTAGATACCACTTAGCACGTAAAGGAATATTATTTGGGGGTCCAGCCATGGAGAAGAGTTTAGACACTAAGATAATATATGGAACACACACATTATAAAGAAATCACATTAGGATTCCCTTGTTAAGCTGTTCCTTAAAACACTAGTGCTTAGGAAATCTATTGGAGGCAGAAGCAGTCAAGGGTAGCCTAGGGTTAGGGTTAGGCTTAGGGTTAGGCTTAGGGTACGGCTTAAGATACGGGTTCGGGGAGGGGTTCGTGTACGGCGTAGGGTATGGGTTAGTGTTAGGGTTTGTGTTAGTGTTAGGGTTAGGGCTCCGTTTAGGGTACGGGTTAGGATTAGGGTACGTGTTAGGGTTAGGGTAGAGGTTAGGGTTAGGGTACGCGTTAGGGTTAGGGTATTTATTAAACCTATCCCACTCTCTAGATACACCTTAGCACGTAAAGGAATATTATTTCGGGGTCCAGCCATGGAGAAGAGTTTAGACACTAGGATAAGATAAGGAACACACCTATTATAAAGAAATCACTTTAGGATTCTCTTTTTAAGCTCTTCCTTAAAACACTAGTGCTTAGGAAATCTATTGGAGGCTGAAGCAGTCAAGGGTAGCCTAGGGTTAGCGTTAGGCTTAGGGTTAGGCTTCGGGTACGGCTTAGGGTACGGGTTCGGGGAGGGCTTCGGGTACGGCGTAGGGTATGGGTTAGGGTTAGGGTTAGGGTTAGTGTTAGGGTTAGGGCTCGGTTTAGGGTACGGTTTAGGGTTAGGGTAGGGGTTAGGGTTAGGGTACGTGTTAGGGTTAGGGCAGTTATTAAACCTATCCCACTCTCTAGATACCCCTTAGCACGTAAAGGAATATTATTTGGGGGTCCAGCCATGGAGAAGAGTTTAGACACTAGGATAAGATAAGGAACACACCCATTATAAAGAAATCACATTAGGATTCTCTTTTAAGCTGTTCCTTAAAACACTAGTGCTTAGGAAATCTATTGGAGGCAGAAGCAGTCAAGGGTAGCCTAGGGTTAGCGTTAGGCTTAGGGTTAGGCTTCGGGTACGGCTTAGGGTACGGGTTCGGGGAGGGCTTCGGGTACGGCGTAGGGTATGGGTTAGGGTTAGGGTTAGGGTTAGTGTTAGGGTTAGGGCTCGGTTTAGGGTACGGTTTAGGGTTAGGGTAGGGGTTAGGGTTAGGGTACGTGTTAGGGTTAGGGCAATTATTAAACCTATCCCACTCTCTAGATACCCCTTAGCACGTAAAGGAATATTATTTGGGGTCCAGCCATGGAGAAGAGTTTAGACACTAGGATAAGATAAGGAACACACCCATTATAAAGAAATCACATTAGGATTCTCTTTTTAAGCTGTTCCTTAAAACACTAGTGCTTAGGAAACCTATTGGAGGCAGAAGCAGTCAAGGGTAGCCTAGGGATAGGGTTAGGCTTAGGGTTAGGCTTAGGGTACGGCTTAGGGTACGGGTTCGGGGAGGGCTTCGGATACGGCGTAGGGTATGGGGTAGGGTTAGGGTTAGGGTTAGTGTTAGGGTTAGGGTTCGGTTTAGGGTACGGTTTAGGATTAGGGTACGTGTTAGGGTTAGGGTAGGGGTTAGGGATAGGGTACGCGTTAGGGTTAGGGTAGTTATTAAACCTATCCCACTCTCTTGATACCCCTTAGCAGGTAAAGCAATATTATTTGGGAGTCCATCCATGGAGAAAAGTTTAGACACTAGGATAAGATAAGGAATATACCCATTATAAAGAAATCACATTAGGATTCTCTTTTTAAGCTGTTCCTTAAAACACTAGTGCTTAGGAAATCTATTGGAGGCAGAAGCTGTCAAGGGTAGCCTAGGGTTAGGGTTAGGCTTAGGTTTAGGCTTAGGGTTCGGCTTAAGGTACTGTTTCGGGGAGGGCTTCGGGTACAGCGTAGGGTATGGGTTAGGGTTAGGGTTAGGTTTAGTGATAGGGTTAGTGCTCGGTTTAAGGTATTGGTTAGGATTAGGGCACGTGTTAGGGTTACGGTAGGGGTTAGGGTTAGGGTACGCATTAGGGTTAGTGTAGTTATTAAACCTATCCCACTCTCTAGATACCCCTTAGCACGTAAAGGAATATTATTTGGGGGTCTAGACATAGAGAAGAGTTTAGACAATAGGATAAGATAAGGAACACACCCATTATAAAGAAATCACATTAGGATTCTCTTTTTAAGCTGTTCCTTAAAACACTAGTGCTTAGGAAATTTATTGGAGGCAGAAGCAGTCAAGGGAAGCCTAGGGGTTAGGGTTAGGCTTAGGGTACGGCTTAGGGTACGGCTTAGGGTACGGGTTCGGGGAGGGCTTCGGGTACGGCGTAGGGTATGGGTTAGGGTTAGGGTTAGGGTTAGTGTTAGGGTTAGGGCTCGGTTTAGAGTACGGGTTAGGATTAGGGTACGTGTTAGGGTTAGGGTAGGGGTTACGGATAGGGTACGCGTTAGGGTTAGGGTAGTTATTAAACCTATCCCACTCTGTAGATTCCCCTTAGCACGTAAAGGAATATTATTTGGGGGTCCAGCCATGGAGAAGAGTTTAGACACTAAGATAATATAAGGAACACACACATTATAAAGAAATCACATTAGGATTCTCTTTTTAAGCTGTTCCTTAAAACACTAGTGCTTAGGAAATCTATTGGAGGCAGAAGCAGTCAAGGGTAGCCTAGGGTTAGGGTTAGGCTTAGGGTACGGCTTAGGGTACGGGATCGGGGAAGGCTTCGGGTACGGCATAGGGTATGGGTTAGGGTTAGGGTTAGGGTTAGTGTTAGGGTTAGGGCTCGGTTTAGGGTACGGTTTAGGATTAGGGTACGTGTTAGGGTTAGGGTAGGGGTTAGGGTTAGGGTACGCGTTAGGGTTAGGGTATTTATTAAACGTATCCCACTCTCTAGATACACCTTAGCACGTAAAGGAATATTATTTGTGGGTCCAGCCATGGAGAAGAGTTTAGACACTAGGATAAGATAAGGAACACACCCATTATAAAGAAATCACATTAGGATTCTCTTTTTAAGCTGTTCCTTAAAACACTATTGCTTAGGAAACCTATTGGAGGCAGAAACAGTCAAGGGTAGCCTAGGGATAGGGTTAGGCTTAGGGTTAGGCTTAGGGTACGGCTTAGGGTACGGGTTCGGGGAGGGCTTCGGATACGGCGTAGGGTATGGGTTAGGGTTAGGGTTAGGTTTAGTGTTAGGGTTAGGGTTCGGTTTAGGGTACGGTTTAGGATTAGGGTACGTGTTAGGGTTAGGGTAGGGTTTAGGGTTAGGGTACGCGTTAGGGTTAGGGTAGTTATTAAACCTATCCCACTCTCTAGATACCCCTTAGCAGGTAAAGCAATATTATTTGGGGGTCCATCCATGGAGAAAAGTTTAGACACTAGGATAAGATAAGGAATATACCCATTATAAAGAAATCACATTAGGATTCTCTTTTTAAGCTGTTCCTTAAAACACTAGTGCTTAGGAAATCTATTGGAGGCAGAAGCTGTCAAGGGTAGCCTAGGGTTAGGTTTAGGCTTAGGTTTAGGCTTAGGGTTCGGCTTAGGGTACTGTTTCGTGGAGGGCTTCGGGTACAGCGTAGGGTATGGGTTAGGGTTAGGGTTAGGTTTAGTGATAGGGTTAGTGCTCGGTTTAAGGTATTGGTTAGGATTAGGGTACGTGTTAGGGTTACGGTAGGGGTTAGGGTTAGGGTAGGCATTAGGGTTAGTGTAGTTATTAAACCTATCCCACTCTCTAGATACCCCTTAGCACGTAAAGGAATATTATTTGGGGGTCTAGACATGGAGAAGAGTTTAGACACTAGGATAAGATAAGGAACACACCCATTATAAAGAAATCACATTAGGTTTCTCTTTTTAAGCTGTTCCTTAAAACACTAGTGCTTAGGTAATCTATTGGAGGCAGAAGCAGTCAAAGGTAGCCTAGGGTTAGGGTTAGGCTTATGGTTAGGCTTAGGGTACGGCTTAGGGTACGGGATCGGGGAAGGCTTCGGGTACGGCTTAGGGTATGGGTTAGGGTTAGGGTTATGGTTAGTGTTAGGGTTAGGTCTCGGTTTAGGGTACGGTTTAGGATTAGGGTACGTGTTAGGGTTAGGGTAGGGGTTAGGGTTAGGGTACGTGTTAGGGTTAGGGTAGTTATTAAACCTATCCCTCTCTCTGGATACCCCTTAGCACGTAAAGGAATATTATTTGGGATTCAAGCCATGGAGAAGAGTTTAGACACTAGGATAAGATAAGGAACACACCCATTATAAAGAAATCACATTAGGATTCACTTTTTAAGCTGTTCCTTAAAACACTATTGCATAGGAAATGTATTGGAGGCAGAAGCAGTCAAGGGAAGCCTAGGGTTAGGGTTAGGCTTAGGGTCAGGCTTAGGGTACGGCTTAGGGTAAGGGTTCGGGGAGGGCTTCGGGTACGGCGTAGGGTATGGGTTAGGGTTAGGGTTTGGGTTAGTGTTAGGGTTAGGGCTCGGTTTAGTGTACGGGATAGTATTAGGGTATGTGTTAGGGTTAGGGTAGGGGTGAGGGTTAGGGTACGCGTTAGGGTTAGGGTAGTTATTAAACCTAGCCCACTCTCTAGATACCACTTAGCACGTAAAGGAATATTATTTGGGGGTCCAGCCATGGAGAAGAGTTTAGACACTAAGATAATATAAGGAACAAACACATTATAAAGAAATCACATTAGGATTCCCTTTTTAAGCTGTTCCTTAAAACACTAGTGCTCAGGAAATCTATTGGAGGCAGAAGCAGTCAAGGGTAGCCTAGGGTTAGGGTTAGGCTTAGGGTTAGGCTTAGGGTACGGCTTAGGGTACGGGTTCGGGGAGGGGTTCGTGTACGGTGTAGGGTATGGGTTAGTGTTAGGGTTTGTGTTAGTGTTAGGGTTAGGGCTCCGTTTAGGGTACGGGTTAGGATTTGGGTACGTGTTAGGGTTAGGGTAGAGGTTAGGGTTAGGGTACGCGTTAGGGTTAGGGTATTTATTAAACCTATCCCACTCTCTAGATACACCTTAGCACGTAAAGGGATATTATTTCGGGGTCCAGCCATGGAGAAGAGTTTAGACACTAGGATAAGATAAGGAACACACCTATTATAAAGAAATCACTTTAGGATTCTCTTTTTAAGCTCTTCCTTAAAACACTAGTGCTTAGGAAATCTATTGGAGGCTGAAGCAGTCAAGGGTAGCCTAGGGTTAGCGTTAGGCTTAGGGTTAGGCTTCGGGTACGGCTTAGGGTACGGGTTCGGGGAGGGCTTCGGGTACGGCGTAGGGTATGGGTTAGGGTTAGGGTTAGGCTTAGTGTTAGGGTTAGGGCTCGGTTTAGGGTACGGTTTAGGGTTAGGGTAGGGGTTAGGGTTAGGGTACGTGTTAGGGTTAGGGCAGTTATTAAACCTATCCCACTCTCTAGATACCCCTTAGCACGTAAAGGAATATTATTTGGGGGTCCAGCCATGGAGAAGAGTTTAGACACTAGGATAAGATAAGGAACACACCCATTATAAAGAAATCACAATAGGAATCTCTTTTTAAGCTGTTCCTTAAAACACTAGTGCTTAGGAAATCTATTGGAGGCAGAAGCAGTCAAGGGTAGCCTAGGGTTAGGGTTAGGCTTAGGGTTAGGCTTAGGGTACGGCTTAGGGTACGGGTTCGGGGAGGGCTTCGGGTACGGCGTAGGGTATGGGTTAGGGTTAGGGTTAGGGTTAGTGTTAGGGTTAGGGCTCGGTTTAGGGTACGGTTTAGGGTTAGGGTAGGGGTTAGGGTTAGGGTACGTGTTAGGGTTAGGGCAGTTATTAAACCTATCCCACTCTCTAGATACCCCTTAGCACGTAAAGGAATATTATTTGGGGTTCCAGCCATGGAGAAAAATTTAGACACTAGGATAAGATAAGGAACACACCCATTATAAAGAAATCACATTAGGATTCTCTTTTTAAGCTGTTCCTTAAAACACTATTGCTTAGGAAACCTATTGGGAGGCAGAAGCAGTCAAGGGTAGCCTAGGGATAGGGTTAGGCTTAGGGTTAGGCTTAGGGTACGGCTTAGGGTACGGTTTCGGGGAGGGCTTCGGGTACAGCGTAGGGTATGGGTTAGGGTTAGGTTTAGGTTTAGTGATAGGGTTAGTGCTCGGTTTAAGGTATTGGTTAGGATTAGGGTACGTGTTAGGGTTACGGTAGGGGTTAGGGTTAGGGTACGCATTAGGGTTAGTGTAGTTATTAAACCTATCCCACTCTCTAGATACCCCTTACCACGTAAAGGAATATTATTTGGGGGTCTAGACATGGAGAAGAGTTTAGACACTAGGATAAGATAAGGAACACACCCATTATAAAGAAATCACATTAGGATTCTCTTTTTAAGCTGTTCCTTAAAACACTAGTGCTTAGGAAATTTATTGGAGGCAGAAGCACTCAAGGGAAGCCTAGGGTTAGGGTTAGGCTTAGGGTTAGGCTTAGGGTACGGCTTAGGTTACGGGTTCGGGGAGGGCTTCGGGTACGGCGTAGGGTATGGGTTAGGGTTAGTGTTAGGGTTAGGGCTCGGTTTAGAGTACGGGTTAGGATTAGGGTACGTGTTAGGGTTACGGTAGGGGTTAGGGATAGGGTACGCGTTAGGGTTAGGGTAGTTATTAAACCTATCCCACTCTCTAGATTCCCCTTAGCACGTAAAGGAATATTATTTGGGGGTCCAGCCATGGAGAAGAGTTTAGACACTAAGATAATATAAGGAACACACACATTATAAAGAAATCACATTAGGATTCTCTTTTTAAGCTGTTCCTTAAAACACTAGTGCTTAGGAAATCTATTGGAGGCAGAAGCAGTCAAGGGAAGCCTAGGGTTAGGGTTAGGCTTAGGATTAGGCTTTGGGTACGGCTTAGGGTACGGGATCGGGGAAGGCTTCGGGTACGGCTTAGGGTATGGGTTAGGGTTAGTGTTAAGGTTAGTGTTAGGGTTAGGGCTCGGTTTAGTGTACGGGATAGTATTAGGGTACGTGTTAGGGTTAGGGTAGGGGTGAGGGTTAGGGTACGCGTTAGGGTTAGGGTAGTTATTAAACCTAGCCCACTCTCTAGATACTACTTAGCACGTAAAGGAATATTATTTGGGGGTCCAGCCATGGAGAAGAGTTTAGACACTAAGATAATATAAGGAACACACCCATTATAAAGAAATCACATTAGGATTCCCTTTTTAAGCTGTTCCTTAAAACACTAGTGCTTAGGAAATCTATTGGAGGCAGAAGCAGTCAAGGGTAGCCTAGGGTTAGGGTTAAGCTTAGGGTTAGGCTTAGGGTACGGCTTAGGGTATGGGTTCGGGGAGGGGTTCGTGTACGGCGTAGGGTATGTGTTAGTGTTAGGGTTTGTGTTAGTGTTAGGGTTAGGGCTCCGTTTAGGGTACGGGTTAGGATTAGGGTACGTGTTAGGGTTAGGGTAGAGGTTAGGGTTAGGGTACGCGTTAGGGTTAGGGTATTTATTAAACCTATCCCACTCTCTAGATACACCTTAGCACGTAAAGGAATATTATTTCGGGGTCCAGCCATGGAGAAGAGTTTAGACACTAGGATAAGATAAGGAACACACCTATTATAAAGAAATCACTTTAGGATTCTCTTTTTAAGCTCTTCCTTAAAACACTCGTGCTTAGGAAATCTATTGGAGGCTGAAGCAGTCAAGGGTAGCCTAGGGTTAGCGTTAGGCTTAGGGTTAGGCTTCGGGTACGGCTTAGGGTACGGGTTCGGGGAGGGCTTCGGGTACGGCGTAGGGTATGGGTTAGGGTTAGGGTTAGGGTTAGTGTTAGGGTTAGGGCTCGGTTTAGGGTACGGTTTAGGGTTAGGGTAGGGGTTAGGGTTAGGGTACGTGTTAGGGTTAGGGAAGTTATTAAACCTATCCCACTCTCTAGATACCCCTTAGCACGTAAAGGAATATTATTTGGGGGTCCAGCCATGGAGAAGAGTTTAGACACTAGGATAAGATAAGGAACACACCCATTATAAAGAAATCACATTAGGATTCTCTTTTTAAGCTGTTCCTTAAAACACTAGTGCTTAGGAAATCTATTGGAGGCAGAAGCAGTCAAGGGTAGCCTAGGGTTAGCGTTAGGCTTAGGGTTAGGCTTCGGGTACGGCTTAGGGTACGGGTTCGGGGAGGGCTTCGGGTACGGCGTAGGGTATGGGTTAGGGTTAGGGTTAGGGTTAGTGTTAGGGTTAGGGCTCGGTTTAGGGTACGGTTTAGGGTTAGGTTAGGGGTTAGGGTTAGGGTACGTGTTAGGGTTAGGGCAGTTATTAAACCTATCCCACTCTCTAGATACCCCTTAGCACGTAAAGGAATATTATTTGGGGGTCCAGCCATGGAGAAGAGTTTAGACACTAGGATAAGATAAGGAACACACCCATTATAAAGAAATCACATTAGGATTCTCTTTTTAAGCTATTCCTTAAAACACTAGTGCTTAGGAAACCTATTGGAGGCAGAAGCAGTCAAGGGTAGCCTAGGGATAGGGTTAGGCTTAGGGTTAGGCTTAGGGTACGGCTTAGGGTACGGGTTCGGGGAGGGCTTCGGATACGGCGTAGGGTATGGGGTAGGGTTAGGGTTAGGGTTAGTGTTAGGGTTAGGGTTCGGTTTAGGGTACGGTTTAGGATTAGGGTACGTGTTAGGGTTAGGGTAGGGGTTAGGGATACGGTACGCGTTAGGGTTAGGGTAGTTATTAAACCTATCCCACTCTCTTGATACCCCTTAGCAGGTAAAGCAATATTATTTGGGAGTCCATCCATGGAGAAAAGTTTAGACACTAGGATAAGATAAGGAATATACCCATTATAAACAAATCACATTAGGATTCTCTTTTTAAGCTGTTCCTTAAAACACTAGTGCTTAGGAAATCTATTGGAGGCAGAAGCTGTCAAGGGTAGCCTAGGGTTAGGGTTAGGCTTAGGTTTAGGCTTAGGGTTCGGTTTAGGGTACTGTTTCGGGGAGGGCTTCGGGTACAGCGTAGGGTATGGGTTAGGGTTAGGGTTAGGTTTAGTGATAGGGTTAGTGCTCGGTTTAAGGTATTGGTTAGGATTAGGGTACGTGTTAGGGTTACGGTAGGGGTTAGGGTTAGGGTACGCATTAGGTTTAGTGTAGTTATTAAACCTATCCCACTCTCTAGATACCCCTTAGCACGTAAAGGAATATTATTTGGGGGTCTAGACATAGAGAAGAGTTTAGACACTAGGATAAGATAAGGAACACACCCATTATAAAGAAATCACATTAGGATTCTCTTTTTAAGCTGTTCCTTAAAACACTAGTGCTTAGGAAATCTATTGGAGGCAGAAGCAGTCAAGGGAAGCCTAGGGTTAGGGTTAGGCTTCGGGTTAGGCTTAGGGTACGGCTTAGGTTACGGGTTCGGGGAGGGCTTCGGGTACGGCGTAGGGTATGGGTTAGGGTTAGGGTTAGGGTTAGTGTTAGGGTTAGGGCTCGGTTTAGAGTACGGGTTAGGATTAGGGTACGTGTTAGGGTTAGGGTAGGGGTTAGGGATAGGGTACGCGTTAGGGTTAGGGTAGTTATTAAACCTATCCCACTCTCTAGATTCCCCTTAGCACGTAAAGGAATATTATTTGGGGGTCCAGCCATGGAGAAGAGTTTAGACACTAGGATAAGATAAGGAACACACCCATTATAAAGAAATCACATTAGGATTCTCTTTTTAAGCTGTTCCTTAAAACACTAGTGCTTAGGAAATCTATTGGAGGCAGAAGCAGTCAAGGGTAGCCTAGGGTTAGGGTTAGGCTTAGGGTTAGGCTTAGGGTACGGCTTAGGGTACGGGTTCGGGGAGGGCTTCGGGTACGGCGTAGGGTATGGGTTAGGATTAGGGTTAGGGTTAGTGTTAGGGTTAGGGCTCGGTTTAGAGTACGGGTTAGGATTAGGGTACGTGTTAGGGTTAGGGTAGGGGTTAGGGATAGGGTACGCGTTAGGGTTAGGGTAGTTATTAAACCTATCCCACTCTCTAGATTCCCCTTAGCACGTAAAGGAATATTATTTGGGGGTCCAGCCATAGAGAAGAGTTTAGACACTAAGATAATATAAGGAACACACACATTATAAAGAAATCACATTAGGATTCTCTTTTTAAGCTGTTCCTTAAAACACTAGTGCTTAGGAAATCTATTGGAGGCAGAAGCAGTCAAGGGTAGCCTAGGGTTAGGGTTAGGCTTAGGGTTAGGGTTAGGGTACGGCTTAGGGTAAGGGATCGGGGAAGGCTTCGGGTACGGCTTAGGGTATGGGTTAGGGTTAGTGTTAAGGTTAGTGTTAGGGTTAGGGCTCGGTTTAGTGTACGGGATAGTATTAGGGTACGTGTTAGGGTTAGGGTAGGGGTGAGGGTTAGGGTACGCGTTAGGGTTAGGGTAGTTATAAAACCTAGCCCACTCTCTAGATACCACTTAGCACGTAAAGGAATATTATTTGGGGGTCCAGCCATGGAGAAGAGTTTAGACACTAAGATAATATATGGAACACACACATTATAAAGAAATCACATTAGGATTCCCTTGTTAAGCTGTTCCTTAAAACACTAGTGCTTAGGAAATCTATTGGAGGCAGAAGCAGTCAAGGGTAGCCTAGGGTTAGGGTTAGGCTTAGGGTTAGGCTTAGGGTACGGCTTAAGATACGGGTTCGGGGAGGGGTTCGTGTACGGCGTAGGGTATGGGTTAGTGTTAGGGTTTGTGTTAGTGTTAGGGTTAGGGCTCCGTTTAGGGTACGGGTTAGGATTAGGGTACGTGTTAGGGTTAGGGTAGAGGTTAGGGTTAGGGTACGCGTTAGGGTTAGGGTATTTATTAAACCTATCCCACTCTCTAGATACACCTTAGCACGTAAAGGAATATTATTTCGGGGTCCAGCCATGGAGAAGAGTTTAGACACTAGGATAAGATAAGGAACACACCTATTATAAAGAAATCACTTTAGGATTCTCTTTTTAAGCTCTTCCTTAAAACACTAGTGCTTAGGAAATCTATTGGAGGCTGAAGCAGTCAAGGGTAGCCTAGGGTTAGCGTTAGGCTTAGGGTTAGGCTTCGGGTACGGCTTAGGGTACGGGTTCGGGGAGGGCTTCGGGTACGGCGTAGGGTATGGGTTAGGGTTAGGGTTAGGGTTAGTGTTAGGGTTAGGGCTCGGTTTAGGGTACGGTTTAGGGTTAGGGTAGGGGTTAGGGTTAGGGTACGTGTTAGGGTTAGGGCAGTTATTAAACCTATCCCACTCTCTAGATACCCCTTAGCACGTAAAGGAATATTATTTGGGGGTCCAGCCATGGAGAAGAGTTTAGACACTAGGATAAGATAAGGAACACACCCATTATAAAGAAATCACATTAGGATTCTCTTTTTAAGCTGTTCCTTAAAACACTAGTGCTTAGGAAATCTATTGGAGGCAGAAGCAGTCAAGGGTAGCCTAGGGTTAGCGTTAGGCTTAGGGTTAGGCTTCGGGTACGGCTTAGGGTACGGGTTCGGGGAGGGCTTCGGGTACGGCGTAGGGTATGGGTTAGGGTTAGGGTTAGGGTTAGTGTTAGGGTTAGGGCTCGGTTTAGGGTACGGTTTAGGGTTAGGGTAGGGGTTAGGGTTAGGGTACGTGTTAGGGTTAGGGCAATTATTAAACCTATCCCACTCTCTAGATACCCCTTAGCACGTAAAGGAATATTATTTGGGGGTCCAGCCATGGAGAAGAGTTTAGACACTAGGATAAGATAAGGAACACACCCATTATAAAGAAATCACATTAGGATTCTCTTTTTAAGCTGTTCCTTAAAACACTAGTGCTTAGGAAACCTATTGGAGGCAGAAGCAGTCAAGGGTAGCCTAGGGATAGGGTTAGGCTTAGGGTTAGGCTTAGGGTACGGCTTAGGGTACGGGTTCGGGGAGGGCTTCGGATACGGCGTAGGGTATGGGGTAGGGTTAGGGTTAGGGTTAGTGTTAGGGTTAGGGTTCGGTTTAGGGTACGGTTTAGGATTAGGGTACGTGTTAGGGTTAGGGTAGGGGTTAGGGATAGGGTACGCGTTAGGGTTAGGGTAGTTATTAAACCTATCCCACTCTCTTGATACCCCTTAGCAGGTAAAGCAATATTATTTGGGAGTCCATCCATGGAGAAAAGTTTAGACACTAGGATAAGATAAGGAATATACCCATTATAAAGAAATCACATTAGGATTCTCTTTTTAAGCTGTTCCTTAAAACACTAGTGCTTAGGAAATCTATTGGAGGCAGAAGCTGTCAAGGGTAGCCTAGGGTTAGGGTTAGGCTTAGGTTTAGGCTTAGGGTTCGGCTTAAGGTACTGTTTCGGGGAGGGCTTCGGGTACAGCGTAGGGTATGGGTTAGGGTTAGGGTTAGGTTTAGTGATAGGGTTAGTGCTCGGTTTAAGGTATTGGTTAGGATTAGGGCACGTGTTAGGGTTACGGTAGGGGTTAGGGTTAGGGTACGCATTAGGGTTAGTGTAGTTATTAAACCTATCCCACTCTCTAGATACCCCTTAGCACGTAAAGGAATATTATTTGGGGGTCTAGACATAGAGAAGAGTTTAGACAATAGGATAAGATAAGGAACACACCCATTATAAAGAAATCACATTAGGATTCTCTTTTTAAGCTGTTCCTTAAAACACTAGTGCTTAGGAAATTTATTGGAGGCAGAAGCAGTCAAGGGAAGCCTAGGGTTAGGGTTAGGCTTAGGGTACGGCTTAGGGTACGGCTTAGGGTACGGGTTCGGGGAGGGCTTCGGGTACGGCGTAGGGTATGGGTTAGGGTTAGGGTTAGGGTTAGTGTTAGGGTTAGGGCTCGGTTTAGAGTACGGGTTAGGATTAGGGTACGTGTTAGGGTTAGGGTAGGGGTTACGGATAGGGTACGCGTTAGGGTTAGGGTAGTTATTAAACCTATCCCACTCTGTAGATTCCCCTTAGCACGTAAAGGAATATTATTTGGGGGTCCAGCCATGGAGAAGAGTTTAGACACTAAGATAATATAAGGAACACACACATTATAAAGAAATCACATTAGGATTCTCTTTTTAAGCTGTTCCTTAAAACACTAGTGCTTAGGAAATCTATTGGAGGCAGAAGCAGTCAAGGGTAGCCTAGGGTTAGGGTTAGGCTTAGGGTACGGCTTAGGGTACGGGATCGGGGAAGGCTTCGGGTACGGCATAGGGTATGGGTTAGGGTTAGGGTTAGGGTTAGTGTTAGGGTTAGGGCTCGGTTTAGGGTACGGTTTAGGATTAGGGTACGTGTTAGGGTTAGGGTAGGGGTTAGGGTTAGGGTACGCGTTAGGGTTAGGGTATTTATTAAACGTATCCCACTCTCTAGATACACCTTAGCACGTAAAGGAATATTATTTGTGGGTCCAGCCATGGAGAAGAGTTTAGACACTAGGATAAGATAAGGAACACACCCATTATAAAGAAATCACATTAGGATTCTCTTTTTAAGCTGTTCCTTAAAACACTATTGCTTAGGAAACCTATTGGAGGCAGAAACAGTCAAGGGTAGCCTAGGGATAGGGTTAGGCTTAGGGTTAGGCTTAGGGTACGGCTTAGGGTACGGGTTCGGGGAGGGCTTCGGATACGGCGTAGGGTATGGGTTAGGGTTAGGGTTAGGTTTAGTGTTAGGGTTAGGGTTCGGTTTAGGGTACGGTTTAGGATTAGGGTACGTGTTAGGGTTAGGGTAGGGTTTAGGGTTAGGGTACGCGTTAGGGTTAGGGTAGTTATTAAACCTATCCCACTCTCTAGATACCCCTTAGCAGGTAAAGCAATATTATTTGGGGGTCCATCCATGGAGAAAAGTTTAGACACTAGGATAAGATAAGGAATATACCCATTATAAAGAAATCACATTAGGATTCTCTTTTTAAGCTGTTCCTTAAAACACTAGTGCTTAGGAAATCTATTGGAGGCAGAAGCTGTCAAGGGTAGCCTAGGGTTAGGTTTAGGCTTAGGTTTAGGCTTAGGGTTCGGCTTAGGGTACTGTTTCGTGGAGGGCTTCGGGTACAGCGTAGGGTATGGGTTAGGGTTAGGGTTAGGTTTAGTGATAGGGTTAGTGCTCGGTTTAAGGTATTGGTTAGGATTAGGGTACGTGTTAGGGTTACGGTAGGGGTTAGGGTTAGGGTAGGCATTAGGGTTAGTGTAGTTATTAAACCTATCCCACTCTCTAGATACCCCTTAGCACGTAAAGGAATATTATTTGGGGGTCTAGACATGGAGAAGAGTTTAGACACTAGGATAAGATAAGGAACACACCCATTATAAAGAAATCACATTAGGTTTCTCTTTTTAAGCTGTTCCTTAAAACACTAGTGCTTAGGTAATCTATTGGAGGCAGAAGCAGTCAAAGGTAGCCTAGGGTTAGGGTTAGGCTTATGGTTAGGCTTAGGGTACGGCTTAGGGTACGGGATCGGGGAAGGCTTCGGGTACGGCTTAGGGTATGGGTTAGGGTTAGGGTTATGGTTAGTGTTAGGGTTAGGTCTCGGTTTAGGGTACGGTTTAGGATTAGGGTACGTGTTAGGGTTAGGGTAGGGGTTAGGGTTAGGGTACGTGTTAGGGTTAGGGTAGTTATTAAACCTATCCCTCTCTCTGGATACCCCTTAGCACGTAAAGGAATATTATTTGGGATTCAAGCCATGGAGAAGAGTTTAGACACTAGGATAAGATAAGGAACACACCCATTATAAAGAAATCACATTAGGATTCACTTTTTAAGCTGTTCCTTAAAACACTATTGCATAGGAAATGTATTGGAGGCAGAAGCAGTCAAGGGAAGCCTAGGGTTAGGGTTAGGCTTAGGGTCAGGCTTAGGGTACGGCTTAGGGTAAGGGTTCGGGGAGGGCTTCGGGTACGGCGTAGGGTATGGGTTAGGGTTAGGGTTTGGGTTAGTGTTAGGGTTAGGGCTCGGTTTAGTGTACGGGATAGTATTAGGGTATGTGTTAGGGTTAGGGTAGGGGTGAGGGTTAGGGTACGCGTTAGGGTTAGGGTAGTTATTAAACCTAGCCCACTCTCTAGATACCACTTAGCACGTAAAGGAATATTATTTGGGGGTCCAGCCATGGAGAAGAGTTTAGACACTAAGATAATATAAGGAACAAACACATTATAAAGAAATCACATTAGGATTCCCTTTTTAAGCTGTTCCTTAAAACACTAGTGCTCAGGAAATCTATTGGAGGCAGAAGCAGTCAAGGGTAGCCTAGGGTTAGGGTTAGGCTTAGGGTTAGGCTTAGGGTACGGCTTAGGGTACGGGTTCGGGGAGGGGTTCGTGTACGGTGTAGGGTATGGGTTAGTGTTAGGGTTTGTGTTAGTGTTAGGGTTAGGGCTCCGTTTAGGGTACGGGTTAGGATTTGGGTACGTGTTAGGGTTAGGGTAGAGGTTAGGGTTAGGGTACGCGTTAGGGTTAGGGTATTTATTAAACCTATCCCACTCTCTAGATACACCTTAGCACGTAAAGGGATATTATTTCGGGGTCCAGCCATGGAGAAGAGTTTAGACACTAGGATAAGATAAGGAACACACCTATTATAAAGAAATCACTTTAGGATTCTCTTTTTAAGCTCTTCCTTAAAACACTAGTGCTTAGGAAATCTATTGGAGGCTGAAGCAGTCAAGGGTAGCCTAGGGTTAGCGTTAGGCTTAGGGTTAGGCTTCGGGTACGGCTTAGGGTACGGGTTCGGGGAGGGCTTCGGGTACGGCGTAGGGTATGGGTTAGGGTTAGGGTTAGGCTTAGTGTTAGGGTTAGGGCTCGGTTTAGGGTACGGTTTAGGGTTAGGGTAGGGGTTAGGGTTAGGGTACGTGTTAGGGTTAGGGCAGTTATTAAACCTATCCCACTCTCTAGATACCCCTTAGCACGTAAAGGAATATTATTTGGGGGTCCAGCCATGGAGAAGAGTTTAGACACTAGGATAAGATAAGGAACACACCCATTATAAAGAAATCACAATAGGAATCTCTTTTTAAGCTGTTCCTTAAAACACTAGTGCTTAGGAAATCTATTGGAGGCAGAAGCAGTCAAGGGTAGCCTAGGGTTAGGGTTAGGCTTAGGGTTAGGCTTAGGGTACGGCTTAGGGTACGGGTTCGGGGAGGGCTTCGGGTACGGCGTAGGGTATGGGTTAGGGTTAGGGTTAGGGTTAGTGTTAGGGTTAGGGCTCGGTTTAGGGTACGGTTTAGGGTTAGGGTAGGGGTTAGGGTTAGGGTACGTGTTAGGGTTAGGGCAGTTATTAAACCTATCCCACTCTCTAGATACCCCTTAGCACGTAAAGGAATATTATTTGGGGTTCCAGCCATGGAGAAAAATTTAGACACTAGGATTAGATAAGGAACACACCCATTATAAAGAAATCACATTAGGATTCTCTTTTTAAGCTGTTCCTTAAAACACTATTGCTTAGGAAACCTATTGGAGGCAGAAGCAGTCAAGGGTAGCCTAGGGATAGGGTTAGGCTTAGGGTTAGGCTTAGGGTACGGCTTAGGGTACGGTTTCGGGGAGGGCTTCGGGTACAGCGTAGGGTATGGGTTAGGGTTAGGTTTAGGTTTAGTGATAGGGTTAGTGCTCGGTTTAAGGTATTGGTTAGGATTAGGGTACGTGTTAGGGTTACGGTAGGGGTTAGGGTTAGGGTACGCATTAGGGTTAGTGTAGTTATTAAACCTATCCCACTCTCTAGATACCCCTTACCACGTAAAGGAATATTATTTGGGGGTCTAGACATGGAGAAGAGTTTAGACACTAGGATAAGATAAGGAACACACCCATTATAAAGAAATCACATTAGGATTCTCTTTTTAAGCTGTTCCTTAAAACACTAGTGCTTAGGAAATTTATTGGAGGCAGAAGCACTCAAGGGAAGCCTAGGGTTAGGGTTAGGCTTAGGGTTAGGCTTAGGGTACGGCTTAGGTTACGGGTTCGGGGAGGGCTTCGGGTACGGCGTAGGGTATGGGTTAGGGTTAGTGTTAGGGTTAGGGCTCGGTTTAGAGTACGGGTTAGGATTAGGGTACGTGTTAGGGTTACGGTAGGGGTTAGGGATAGGGTACGCGTTAGGGTTAGGGTAGTTATTAAACCTATCCCACTCTCTAGATTCCCCTTAGCACGTAAAGGAATATTATTTGGGGGTCCAGCCATGGAGAAGAGTTTAGACACTAAGATAATATAAGGAACACACACATTATAAAGAAATCACATTAGGATTCTCTTTTTAAGCTGTTCCTTAAAACACTAGTGCTTAGGAAATCTATTGGAGGCAGAAGCAGTCAAGGGAAGCCTAGGGTTAGGGTTAGGCTTAGGATTAGGCTTTGGGTACGGCTTAGGGTACGGGATCGGGGAAGGCTTCGGGTACGGCTTAGGGTATGGGTTAGGGTTAGTGTTAAGGTTAGTGTTAGGGTTAGGGCTCGGTTTAGTGTACGGGATAGTATTAGGGTACGTGTTAGTGTTAGGGTAGGGGTGAGGGTTAGGGTACGCGTTAGGGTTAGGGTAGTTATTAAACCTAGCCCACTCTCTAGATACTACTTAGCACGTAAAGGAATATTATTTGGGGGTCCAGCCATGGAGAAGAGTTTAGACACTAAGATAATATAAGGAACACACCCATTATAAAGAAATCACATTAGGATTCCCTTTTTAAGCTGTTCCTTAAAACACTAGTGCTTAGGAAATCTATTGGAGGCAGAAGCAGTCAAGGGTAGCCTAGGGTTAGGGTTAAGCTTAGGGTTAGGCTTAGGGTACGGCTTAGGGTATGGGTTCGGGGAGGGGTTCGTGTACGGCGTAGGGTATGTGTTAGTGTTAGGGTTTGTGTTAGTGTTAGGGTTAGGGCTCCGTTTAGGGTACGGGTTAGGATTAGGGTACGTGTTAGGGTTAGGGTAGAGGTTAGGGTTAGGGTACGCGTTAGGGTTAGGGTATTTATTAAACCTATCCCACTCTCTAGATACACCTTAGCACGTAAAGGAATATTATTTCGGGGTCCAGCCATGGAGAAGAGTTTAGACACTAGGATAAGATAAGGAACACACCTATTATAAAGAAATCACTTTAGGATTCTCTTTTTAAGCTCTTCCTTAAAACACTCGTGCTTAGGAAATCTATTGGAGGCTGAAGCAGTCAAGGGTAGCCTAGGGTTAGCGTTAGGCTTAGGGTTAGGCTTCGGGTACGGCTTAGGGTACGGGTTCGGGGAGGGCTTCGGGTACGGCGTAGGGTATGGGTTAGGGTTAGGGTTAGGGTTAGTGTTAGGGTTAGGGCTCGGTTTAGGGTACGGTTTAGGGTTAGGGTAGGGGTTAGGGTTAGGGTACGTGTTAGGGTTAGGGAAGTTATTAAACCTATCCCACTCTCTAGATACCCCTTAGCACGTAAAGGAATATTATTTGGGGGTCCAGCCATGGAGAAGAGTTTAGACACTAGGATAAGATAAGGAACACACCCATTATAAAGAAATCACATTAGGATTCTCTTTTTAAGCTGTTCCTTAAAACACTAGTGCTTAGGAAATCTATTGGAGGCAGAAGCAGTCAAGGGTAGCCTAGGGTTAGGGTTAGGCTTAGGGTTAGGCTTAGGGTACGGCTTAGGGTACGGGTTCGGGGAGGGCTTCGGGTACGGCGTAGGGTATGGGTTAGGGTTAGGGTTAGGTTTAGTGATAGGGTTAGTGCTCGGTTTAAGGTATTGGTTAGGATTAGGGTACGTGTTAGGGTTACGGTAGGGGTTAGGGTTAGGGTAGGCATTAGGGTTAGTGTAGTTATTAAACCTATCCCACTCTCTAGATACCCCTTAGCCCGTAAAGGAATATTATTTGGGGGTCTAGACATGGAGAAGAGTTTAGACACTAGGATAAAATAAGGAACACACCCATTATAAAGAAATCACATTAGGATTCTCTTTTTAAGCTGTTCCTTAAAACACTAGTGCTTAGGTAATCTATTGGAGGCAGAAGCAGTCAAGGGTAGCCTAGGGTTAGGGTTAGGCTTAGGGTTAGGCTTAGGGTACGGCTTACGGTACGGGATCGGGGAAGGCTTCGGGTACGGCTTAGGGTATGGGTTAGGGTTAGGGTTATGGTTAGTGTTAGGGTTAGGTCTCGGTTTAGGGTACGGTTTAGGATTAGGGTACGTGTTAGGGTTAGGGTAGGGGTTAGGGTTAGGGTACGTGTTAGGGTTAGGGTAGTTATTAAACCTATCCCTCTCTCTGGATACCCCTTAGCACGTAAAGGAATATTATTTGGGATTCAAGCCATGGAGAAGAGTTTAGACACTAGGATAAGATAAGGAACACACCCATTATAAAGAAATCACATTAGGATTCACTTTTTAAGCTGTTCCTTAAAACACTATTGCATAGGAAATGTATTGGAGGCAGAAGCAGTCAAGGGAAGCCTAGGGTTAGGGTTAGGCTTAGGGTCAGGCTTAGGGTACGGCTTAGGGTAAGGGTTCGGGGAGGGCTTCGGGTACGGCGTAGGGTATGGGTTAGGGTTAGGGTTTGGGTTAGTGTTAGGGTTAGGGCTCGGTTTAGTGTACGGGATAGTATTAGGGTATGTGTTAGGGTTAGGGTAGGGGTGAGGGTTAGGGTACGCGTTAGGGTTAGGGTAGTTATTAAACCTAGCCCACTCTCTAGATACCACTTAGCACGTAAAGGAATATTATTTGGGGGTCCAGCCATGGAGAAGAGTTTAGACACTAGGATAAGATAAGGAACACACCCATTATAAAGAAATCACATTAGGATTCTCTTTTTAAGCTGTTCCTTAAAACACTAGTGCTTAGGAAATCTATTGGAGGCAGAAGCACTCAAGGGAAGCCTAGGGTTAGGGTTAGGCTTAGGGTTAGGCTTAGGGTACGGCTTAGGTTACGGGTTCGGGGAGGGCTTCGGGTACGGCGTAGGGTATGGGTTAGGGTTAGTGTTAGGGTTAGGGCTCGGTTTAGAGTACGGGTTAGGATTAGGGTACGTGTTAGGGTTACGGTAGGGGTTAGGGATAGGGTACGCGTTAGGGTTAGGGTAGTTATTAAACCTATCCCACTCTCTAGATTCCCCTTAGCACGTAAAGGAATATTATTTGGGGGTCCAGCCATGGAGAAGAGTTTAGACACTAAGATAATATAAGGAACACACACATTATAAAGAAATCACATTAGGATTCTCTTTTTAAGCTGTTCCTTAAAACACTAGTGCTTAGGAAATCTATTGGAGGCAGAAGCAGTCAAGGGAAGCCTAGGGTTAGGGTTAGGCTTAGGATTAGGCTTTGGGTACGGCTTAGGGTACGGGATCGGGGAAGGCTTCGGGTACGGCTTAGGGTATGGGTTAGGGTTAGTGTTGAGGTTAGTGTTAGGGTTAGGGCTCGGTTTAGTGTACGGGATAGTATTAGGGTACGTGTTAGGGTTAGGGTAGGGGTGAGGGTTAGGGTACGCGTTAGGGTTAGGGTAGTTATTAAACCTAGCCCACTCTCTAGATACCACTTAGCACGTAAAGGAATATTATTTGGGGGTCCAGCCATGGAGAAGAGTTTAGACACTAAGATAATATAAGGAACACACCCATTATAAAGAAATCACATTAGGATTCCCTTTTTAAGCTGTTCCTTAAAACACTAGTGCTTAGGAAATCTATTGGAGGCAGAAGCAGTCAAGGGTAGCCTAGGGTTAGCGTTAAGCTTAGGGTTAGGCTTAGGGTACGGCTTAGGGTATGGGTTCGGGGAGGGGTTCGTGTACGGCGTAGGGTATGGGTTAGTGTTAGGGTTTGTGTTAGTGTTAGGGTTAGGGCTCCGTTTAGGGTACGGGTTAGGATTAGGGTACGTGTTAGGGTTAGGGTAGAGGTTAGGGTTAGGGTACGCGTTAGGGTTAGGGTATTTATTAAACCTATCCCACTCGCTAGATACACCTTAGCACGTAAAGGAATATTATTTCGGGGTCCAGCCATGGAGAAGAGTTTAGACACTAGGATAAGATAAGGAACACACCTATTATAAAGAAATCACTTTAGGATTCTCTTTTTAAGCTCTTCCTTAAAACACTCGTGCTTAGGAAATCTATTGGAGGCTGAAGCAGTCAAGGGTAGCCTAGGGTTAGCGTTAGGCTTAGGGTTAGGCTTCGGGTACGGCTTAGGGTACGGGTTCGGGGAGGGCTTCGGGTACGGCGTAGGGTATGGGTTAGGGTTAGGGTTAGGGTTAGTGTTAGGGTTAGGGCTCGGTTTAGGGTACGGTTTAGGGTTAGGGTAGGGGTTAGGGTTAGGGTACGTGTTAGGGTTAGGGAAGTTATTAAACCTATCCCACTCTCTAGATACCCCTTAGCACGTAAAGGAATATTATTTGGGGGTCCAGCCATGGAGAAGAGTTTAGACACTAGGATAAGATAAGGAACACACCCATTATAAAGAAATCACATTAGGATTCTCTTTTTAAGCTGTTCCTTAAAACACTAGTGCTTAGGAAATCTATTGGAGGCAGAAGCAGTCAAGGGTAGCCTAGGGTTAGGGTTAGGCTTAGGGTTAGGCTTAGGGTACGGCTTAGGGTACGGGTTCGTGGAGGGCTTCGGGTACGGCGTAGGGTACGGGTTAGGAATAGGGTTAGGGTTAGTGTTAGGGTTAGGGCTCGGTTTAGGGTACGGTTTAGGGTTAGGGTAGGGGTTAGGGTTAGGGTACGTGTTAGGGTTAGGGCAGTTATTAAACCTATCCCACTCTCTAGATACCCCTTAGCACGTAAAGGAATATTATTTGGGGGTCCAGCCATGGAGAAGAGTTTAGACACTAGGATAAGATAAGGAACACACCCATTATAAAGAAATCACATTAGGATTCTCTTTTTAAGCTGTTCCTTAAAACACTATTGCTTAGGAAACCTATTGGAGGCAGAAGCAGTCAAGGGTAGCCTAGGGATAGGGTTAGGCTTAGGGTTAGGGTTAGGGTACGGCTTAGGGTACGGGTTCGGGGAGGGCTTCGGATACGGCGTAGGGTATGGGGTAGGTTTAGGGTTAGGGTTAGTGTTAGGGTTAGGGTTCGGTTTAGGGTACGGTTTAGGATTAGGGTACGTGTTAGGGTTAGGGTAGGGGTTAGGGTTAGGGTACGCGTTAGGGTTAGGGTAGTTATTAAACCTATCCCACTCTCTAGATACCCCTTAGCAGGTAAAGCAATATTATTTGGGGGTCCATCCATGGAGAAAAGTTTAGACACTAGGATAAGATAAGGAATATACCCATTATAAACAAATCACATTAGGATTCTCTTTTTAAGCTGTTCCTTAAAACACTAGTGCTTAGGAAATCTATTGGAGGCAGAAGCTGTCAAGGGTAGCCTAGGATTAGGGTTAGGCTTAGGTTTAGGCTTAGGGTTCGGCTTAGGGTACTGTTTCGTGGAGGGCTTCGGGTACAGCGTAGGGTATGGGTTAGGGTTAGGGTTAGGTTTAGTGATAGGGTTAGTGCTCGGTTTAAGGTATTGGTTAGGATTAGGGTACGTGTTAGGGTTACGGTAGGGGTTAGGGTTAGGGTACGCATTAGGGTTAGTGTAGTTATTAAACCTATCCTACTCTCTAGATACCCCTTACCACGTAAAGGAATATTATTTGGGGGTCTAGACATGGAGAAGAGTTTAGACACTAGGATAAGATAAGGAACACACCCATTATAAAGAAATCACATTAGGATTCTCTTTTTAAGCTGTTCCTTAAAACACTAGTGCTTAGGAAATCTATTGGAGGCAGAAGCACTCAAGGGAAGCCTAGGGTTAGGGTTAGGCTTAGGGTTAGGCTTAGGGTACGGCTTAGGTTACGGGTTCGGGGAGGGCTTCGGGTACGGCGTAGGGTATGGGTTAGGGTTAGTGTTAGGGTTAGGGCTCGGTTTAGAGTACGGGTTAGGATTAGGGTACGTGTTAGGGTTACGGTAGGGGTTAGGGATAGGGTACGCGTTAGGGTTAGGGTAGTTATTAAACCTATCCCACTCTCTAGATTCCCCTTAGCACGTAAAGGAATATTATTTGGGTGTCCAGCCATGGAGAAGAGTTTAGACACTAAGATAATATAAGGAACACACACATTATAAAGAAATCACATTAGGATTCTCTTTTTAAGCTGTTCCTTAAAACACTAGTGCTTAGGAAATCTATTGGAGGCAGAAGCAGTCAAGGGTAGCCTAGGGTTAGGGTTAGGCTTAGGATTAGGCTTTGGGTACGGCTTAGGGTACGGGATCGGGGAAGGCTTCGGGTACGGCTTAGGGTATGGGTTAGGGTTAGTGTTAAGGTTAGTGTTAGGGTTAGGGCTCGGTTTAGTGTACGGGATAGTATTAGGGTACGTGTTAGGGTTAGGGTAGGGGTGAGGGTTAGGGTACGCGTTAGGGTTAGGGTAGTTATTAAACCTAGCCCACTCTCTAGATACCACTTAGCACGTAAAGGAATATTATTTGGGGGTCCAGCCATGGAGAAGAGTTTAGACACTAAGATAATATAAGGAACACACCCATTATAAAGAAATCACATTAGGATTCCCTTTTTAAGCTGTTCCTTAAAACACTAGTGCTTAGGAAATCTATTGGAGGCAGAAGCAGTCAAGGGTAGCCTAGGGTTAGGGTTAAGCTTAGGGTTAGGCTTAGGGTACGGCTTAGGGTACGGGTTCGGGGAGGGGTTCGTGTACGGCGTAGAGTATGGGTTAGTGTTAGGGTTTGTGTTAGTGTTAGGGTTAGGGCTCCGTTTAGGGTACGGGTTAGGATTAGGGTACGTGTTAGGGTTAGGGTAGAGGTTAGGGTTAGGGTACGCGTTAGGGTTAGGGTATTTATTAAACCTATCCCACTCTCTAGATACACCTTAGCACGTAAAGGAATATTATTTCGGGGTCCAGCCATGGAGAAGAGTTTAGACACTAGGATAAGATAAGGAACACACCTATTATAAAGAAATCACTTTAGGATTCTCTTTTTAAGCTCTTCCTTAAAACACTCGTGCTTAGGAAATCTATTGGAGGCTGAAGCAGTCAAGGGTAGCCTAGGGTTAGCGTTAGGCTTAGGGTTAGGCTTCGGGTACGGCTTAGGGTACGGGTTCGGGGAAGGCTTCGGGTACGGCGTAGGGTATGGGTTAGGGTTAGGGTTAGGGTTAGTGTTAGGGTTAGGGCTCGGTTTAGGGTACGGTTTAGGGTTAGGGTAGGGGTTAGGGTTAGGGTACGTGTTAGGGTTAGGGCAGTTATTAAACCTATCCCACTCTCTAGATACCCCTTAGCACGTAAAGGAATATTATTTGGGGGTCCAGCCATGGAGAAGAGTTTAGACACTAGGATAAGATAAGGAACACACCCATTATAAAGAAATCACATTAGGATTCTCTTTTTAAGCTGTTCCTTAAAACACTAGTGCTTAGGAAATCTATTGGAGGCAGAAGCAGTCAAGGGTAGCCTAGGGTTAGGGTTAGGCTTAGGGTTAGGCTTAGGGTACGGCTTAGGGTACGGGTTCGGGGAGGGCTTCGGGTACGGCGTAGGGTATGGGTTAGGATTAGTGTTAGGGTTAGTGTTAGGGTTAGGGCTCGGTTTAGGGTACGGTTTAGGGTTAGGGTAGGGGTTAGGGTTAGGGTACGTGTTAGGGTTAGGGCAGTTATTAAACCTATCCCACTCTCTAGATACCCCTTAGCACGTAAAGGAATATTATTTGGGGGTCCAGCCATGGAGAAGACTTTAGACACTAGGATAAGATAAGGAACACACCCATTATAAAGAAATCACATTAGGATTCTCTTTTTAAGCTGTTCCTTAAAACACTATTGCTTAGGAAACCTATTGGAGGCAGAAGCAGTCAAGGGTAGACTAGGGATAGGGTTAGGCTTAGGGTTAGGGTTAGGGTACGGCTTAGGGTACGGGTTCGGGGAGGGCTTCGGATACGGCGTAGGGTATGGGGTAGGGTTAGGGTTAGGGTTAGTGTTAGGGTTAGGGTTCGGTTTAGGGTACGGTTTAGGATTAGGGTACGTGTTAGGGTTAGGGTAGGGGTTAGGGTTAGGGTACGCGTTAGGGTTAGGGTAGTTATTAAACCTATCCCACTCTCTAGATACCCCTTAGCAGGTAAAGCAATATTATTTGGGGGTACATCCATGGAGAAAAGTTTAGACACTAGGATAAGATAAGGAATATACCCATTATAAAGAAATCACATTAGGATTCTCTTTTTAAGCTGTTCCTTAAAACACTAGTGCTTAGGAAATCTATTGGAGGCAGAAGCTGTCAAGGGTAGCCTAGGGTTAGGGTTAGGCTTAGGTTTAGGCTTAGGGTTCGGCTTAGGGTACTGTTTCGGGGAGGGCTTCGGGTACAGCGTAGGGTATGGGTTAGGGTTAGGGTTAGGTTTAGTGATAGGGTTAGTGCTCGGTTTAAGGTATTGGTTAGGATTAGGGTACGTGTTAGGGTTACGGTAGGGGTTAGGGTTAGGGTACGCATTAGGGATAGTGTTGTTATTAAACCTATCCCACTCTCTAGATACCCCTTAGCACGTAAAGGAATATTATTTGGGGGTCTAGACATAGAGAAGAGTTTAGACATTAGGATAAGATAAGGAACACACCCATTATAAAGAAATCACATTAGGATTCTCTTTTTAAGCTGTTCCTTAAAACACTAGTGCTTAGGAAATCTATTGGAGGCAGAAGCAGTCAAGGGAAGCCTAGGGTTAGGGTTAGGCTTCGGGTTAGGCTTAGGGTACGGCTTAGGTTACGGGTTCGGGGAGGGCTTCGGGTATGGCGTAGGGTATCGGTTAGGGTTAGGGTTAGGGTTATTGTTAGGGTTAGGGCTCGGTTTAGAGTACGCGTTAGGATTAGGGTACGTGTTAGGGTTAGGGTAGGGGTTAGGGATAGGGTACGCGTTAGGGTTAGGGTAGTTATTAAACCTATCCCACTCTCTAGATTCCCCTTAGCACGTAAAGGAATATTATTTGGGGGTCCAGCCATAGAGAAGAGTTTAGACACTAAGATAATATAAGGAACACACACATTATAAAGAAATCACATTAGGATTCTCTTTTTAAGCTGTTCCTTAAAACACTAGTGCTTAGGAAATCTATTGGAGGCAGAAGCAGTCAAGGGTAGCCTAGGGTTAGGGTTAGGCTTAGGGTTAGGGTTAGGGTACGGCTTAGGGTAAGGGATCGGGGAAGGCTTCGGGTACGGCTTAGGGTATGGGTTAGGGTTAGTGTTAAGGTTAGTGTTAGGGTTAGGGCTCGTTTTAGTGTACGGGATAGTATTAGGGTACGTGTTAGGGTTAGGGTAGGGGTGAGGGTTAGGGTACGCGTTAGGGTTAGGGTAGTTATTAAACCTAGCCCACCCTCTAGATACCACTTAGCACGTAAAGGAATATTATTTGGGGGTCCAGCCATGGAGAAGAGTTTAGACACTAAGATAATATAAGGAACACACACATTATAAAGAAATCACATTAGGATTCCCTTTTTAAGCTGTTCCTTAAAACACTAGTGCTTAGGAAATCTATTGGAGGCAGAAGCAGTCAAGGGTAGCCTAGGGTTAGGGTTAGGCTTAGGGTTAGGCTTAGGGTACGGCTTAAGATACGGGTTCGGGGAGGGGTTCGTGTACGGCGTAGGGTATGGGTTAGTGTTAGGGTTTGTGTTAGTGTTAGGGTTAGGGCTCCGTTTAGGGTACGGGTTAGGATTAGGGTACGTGTTAGGGTTAGGGTAGAGGTTAGGGTTAGGGTACGCGTTAGGGTTAGGGTATTTATTAAACCTATCCCACTCTCTAGATACACCTTAGCACGTAAAGGAATATTATTTCGGGGTCCAGCCATGGAGAAGAGTTTAGACACTAGGATAAGATAAGGAAGACACCTATTATAAAGAAATCACTTTAGGATTCTCTTTTTAAGCTCTTCCTTAAAACACTAGTGCTTAGGAAATCTATTGGAGGCTGAAGCACTCAAGGGTAGCCTAGGGTTAGCGTTAGGCTTAGGGTTAGGCTTCGGGTACGGCTTAGGGTACGGGTTCGGGGAGGGCTTCGGGTACGGCGTAGGGTATGGGTTAGGGTTAGGTTTAGGGTTAGTGTTAGGGTTAGGGCTCGGTTTAGGGTACGGTTTAGGGTTAGGGTAGGGGTTAGGGTTAGGGTACGTGTTAGGGTTAGGGCAGTTATTAAACCTATCCCACTCTCTAGATACCCCTTAGCACGTAAAGGAATATTATTTGGGGGTCCAGCCATGGAGAAGAGTTTAGACACTAGGATAAGATAAGGAACACACCCATTATAAAGAAATCACATTAGGATTCTCTTTTTAAGCTGTTCCTTAAAACACTAGTGCTTAGGAAATCTATTGGAGGCAGAAGCAGTCAAGGGTAGCCTAGGGTTAGGGTTAGGCTTAGGGTTAGGCTTAGGGTACGGCTTAGGGTACGGGTTCGGGGAGGGCTTCAGATACGGCGTAGGGTATGGGTTAGGGTTAGGGTTAGGGTTAGTGTTAGGGTTAGGGTTCGGTTTAGGGTACGGTTTAGGATTAGGGTACGTGTTAGGGTTAGGGTAGGGGTTAGGGATAGGGTACGCGTTAGGGTTAGGGTAGTTATTAAACCTATCCCACTCTCTTGATACCCCTTAGCAGGTAAAGCAATATTATTTGGGATTCCATCCATGGAGAAAAGTTTAGACACTAGGATAAGATAAGGAATATACCCATTATAAACAAATCACATTAGGATTCTCTTTTTAAGCTGTTCCTTAAAACACTAGTGCTTAGGAAATCTATTGGAGGCAGAAGCTGTCAAGGGTAGCCTAGGGTTAGGGTTAGGCTTAGGTTTAGGCTTAGGGTTCGGCTTAGGGTACTGTTTCGGGGAGGGCTTCGGGTACAGCGTAGGGTATGGGTTAGGGTTAGGGTTAGGTTTAGTGATAGGGTTAGTGCTCGGTTTAAGGTATTGGTTAGGATTAGGGTACGTGTTAGGGTTACGGTAGGGGTTAGGGTTAGGGTACGCATTAGGGTTAGTGTAGTTATTAAACCTATCCCACTCTCTAGATACCCCTTAGCACGTAAAGGAATATTATTTGGGGGTCCAGCCATGGAGAAGAGTTTAGACACTAGGATAAGATAAGGAACACACCCATTATAAAGAAATCACATTAGGATTCTCTTTTTAAGCTGTTCCTTAAAACACTATTGCTTAGGAAACCTATTGGAGGCAGAAGCAGTCAAGGGTAGCCTAGGGATAGGGTTAGGCTTAGGGTTAGGGTTAGGGTACGGCTTAGGGTACGGGTTCGGGGAGGGCTTCGGATACGGCGTAGGGTATGGGGTAGGGTTAGGGTTAGGGTTAGTGTTAGGGTTAGGGTTCGGTTTAGGGTACGGTTTAGGATTAGGGTACGTGTTAGGGTTAGGGTAGGGGTTAGGGTTAGGGTACGCGTTAGGGTTAGGGTAGTTATTAAACCTATCCCACTCTCTAGATACCCCTTAGCAGGTAAAGCAATATTATTTGGGGGTCCATCCATGGAGAAAAGTTTAGACACTAGGATAAGATAAGGAATATACCCATTATAAAGAAATCACATTAGGATTCTCTTTTTAAGCTGTTCCTTAAAACACTAGTGCTTAGGAAATCTATTGGAGGCAGAAGCTGTCAAGGGTAGCCTAGGGTTAGGGTTAGGCTTAGGTTTAGGCTTAGGGTTCGGCTTAGGGTACTGTTTCGGGGAGGGCTTCGGGTACAGCGTAGGGTATGGGTTAGGGTTAGGGTTAGGTTTAGTGATAGGGTTAGTGCTCGGTTTAAGGTATTGGTTAGGATTAGGGTACGTGTTGGGTTACGGTAGGGGTTAGGGTTAGGGTACGCATTAGGGTTAGTGTAGTTATTAAACCTATCCCACTCTCTAGATACCCCTTAGCACGTAAAGGAATATTATTTGGGGGTCTAGACATAGAGAAGAGTTTAGACATTAGGATAAGATAAGGAACACACCCATTATAAAGAAATCACATTAGGATTCTCTTTTTAAGCTGTTCCTTAAAACACTAGTGCTTAGGAAATCTATTGGAGGCAGAAGCAGTCAAGGGAAGCCTAGGGTTAGGGTTAGGCTTCGGGTTAGGCTTAGGGTACGGCTTAGGTTACGGGTTCGGGGAGGGCTTCGGGTACGGCGTAGGGTATCGGTTAGGGTTAGGGTTAGGGTTAGTGTTAGGGTTAGGGCTCGGTTTAGAGTACGGGTTAGGATTAGGGTACGTGTTAGGGTTAGGGTAGGGGTTAGGGATAGGGTACGCGTTAGGGTTAGGGTAGTTATTAAACCTATCCCACTCTCTAGATTCCCCTTAGCACGTAAAGGAATATTATTTGGGGGTCCAGCCATAGAGAAGAGTTTAGACACTAAGATAATATAAGGAACACACACATTATAAAGAAATCACATTAGGATTCTCTTTTTAAGCTGTTCCTTAAAACACTAGTGCTTAGGAAATCTATTGGAGGCAGAAGCAGTCAAGGGTAGCCTAGGGTTAGGGTTAGGCTTAGGGTTAGGGTTAGGGTACGGCTTAGGGTAAGGGATCGGGGAAGGCTTCGGGTACGGCTTAGGGTATGGGTTAGGGTTAGTGTTAAGGTTAGTGTTAGGGTTAGGGCTCGGTTTAGTGTACGGGATAGTATTAGGGTACGTGTTAGGGTTAGGGTAGGGGTGAGGGTTAGGGTACGCGTTAGGGTTAGGGTAGTTATTAAACCTAGCCCACCCTCTAGATACCACTTAGCACGTAAAGGAATATTATTTGGGGGTCCAGCCATGGAGAAGAGTTTAGACACTAAGATAATATAAGGAACACACACATTATAAAGAAATCACATTAGGATTCCCTTTTTAAGCTGTTCCTTAAAACACTAGTGCTTAGGAAATCTATTGGAGGCAGAAGCAGTCAAGGGTAGCCTAGGGTTAGGGTTAGGCTTAGGGTACGGCTTAAGATACGGGTTCGGGGAGGGGTTCGTGTACGGCGTAGGGTATGGGTTAGTGTTAGGGTTTGTGTTAGTGTTAGGGTTAGGGCTCCGTTTAGGGTACGGGTTAGGATTAGGGTACGTGTTAGGGTTAGGGTAGAGGTTAGGGTTAGGGTACGCGTTAGGGTTAGGGTATTTATTAAACCTATCCCACTCTCTAGATACACCTTAGCACGTAAAGGAATATTATTTCGGGGTCCAGCCATGGAGAAGAGTTTAGACACTAGGATAAGATAAGGAAGACACCTATTATAAAGAAATCACTTTAGGATTCTCTTTTTAAGCTCTTCCTTAAAACACTAGTGCTTAGGAAATCTATTGGAGGCTGAAGCAGTCAAGGGTAGCCTAGGGTTAGCGTTAGGCTTAGGGTTAGGCTTCGGGTACGGCTTAGGGTACGGGTTCGGGGAGGGCTTCGGGTACGGCGTAGGGTATGGGTTAGGGTTAGGTTTAGGGTTAGTGTTAGGGTTAGGGCTCGGTTTAGGGTACGGTTTAGGGTTAGGGTAGGGGTTAGGGTTAGGGTACGTGTTAGGGTTAGGGCAGTTATTAAACCTATCCCACTCTCTAGATACCCCTTAGCACGTAAAGGAATATTATTTGGGGGTCCAGCCATGGAGAAGAGTTTAGACACTAGGATAAGATAAGGAACACACCCATTATAAAGAAATCACATTAGGATTCTCTTTTTAAGCTGTTCCTTAAAACACTAGTGCTTAGGAAATCTATTGGAGGCAGAAGCAGTCAAGGGTAGCCTAGGGTTAGGGTTAGGCTTAGGGTTAGGCTTAGGGTACGGCTTAGGGTACGGGTTCGGGGAGGGCTTCAGATACGGCGTAGGGTATGGGGTAGGGTTAGGGTTAGGGTTAGTGTTAGGGTTAGGGTTCGGTTTAGGGTACGGTTTAGGATTAGGGTACGTGTTAGGGTTAGGGTAGGGGTTAGGGATAGGGTACGCGTTAGGGTTAGGGTAGTTATTAAACCTATCCCACTCTCTTGATACCCCTTAGCAGGTAAAGCAATATTATTTGGGATTCCATCCATGGAGAAAAGTTTAGACACTAGGATAAGATAAGGAATATACCCATTATAAACAAATCACATTAGGATTCTCTTTTTAAGCTGTTCCTTAAAACACTAGTGCTTAGGAAATCTATTGGAGGCAGAAGCTGTCAAGGGTAGCCTAGGGTTAGGGTTAGGCTTAGGTTTAGGCTTAGGGTTCGGCTTAGGGTACTGTTTCGGGGAGGGCTTCGGGTACAGCGTAGGGTATGGGTTAGGGTTAGGGTTAGGTTTAGTGATAGGGTTAGTGCTCGGTTTAAGGTATTGGTTAGGATTAGGGTACGTGTTAGGGTTACGGTAGGGGTTAGGGTTAGGGTACGCATTAGGGTTAGTGTAGTTATTAAACCTATCCCACTCTCTAGATACCCCTTAGCACGTAAAGGAATATTATTTGGGGGTCTAGACATAGAGAAGAGTTTAGACACTAGGATAAGATAAGGAACACACCCATTATAAAGAAATCACATTAGGATTCTCTTTTTAAGCTGTTCCTTAAAACACTAGTGCTTAGGAAATCTATTGGAGGCAGAAGCAGTCAAGGGAAGCCTAGGGTTAGGGTTAGGCTTCGGGTTAGGCTTAGGGTACGGCTTAGGTTACGGGTTCCGGGAGGGCTTCGGGTACGGCGTAGGGTATGGGTTAGGGTTAGGGTTAGGGTTAGTGTTAGGGTTAGGGCTCGGTTTAGAGTACGGGTTAGGATTAGGGTACGTGTTAGGGTTAGGGTAGAGGTTAGGGATAGGGTACGCGTTAGGGTTAGGGTAGTTATTAAACCTATCCCACTCTCTAGATTCCCCTTAGCACGTAAAGGAATATTATTTGGGGGTCCAGCCATAGAGAAGAGTTTAGACACTAAGATAATATAAGGAACACACACATTATAAAGAAATCACATTAGGATTCTCTTTTTAAGCTGTTCCTTAAAACCCTAGTGCTTAGGAAATCTATTGGAGGCAGAAGCAGTCAAGGGTAGCCTAGGGTTAGGGTTAGGCTTAGGGTTAGGGTTAGGGTACGGCTTAGGGTAAGGGATCGGGAAAGGCTTCGGGTACGGCTTAGGGTATGGGTTAGGGTTAGTGTTAAGGTTAGTGTTAGGGTTAGGGCTCGGTTTAGTGTACGGGATAGTATTAGGGTACGTGTTAGGGTTAGGGTAGGGGTGAGGGTTAGGGTACGCGTTAGGGTTAGGGTAGTTATTAAACCTAGCCCACTCTCTAGATACCACTTAGCACGTAAAGGAATATTATTTGGGGGTCCAGCCATGGAGAAGAGTTTAGACACTAAGATAATATAAGGAACACACCCATTATAAAGAAATCACATTAGGATTCTCTTTTTAAGCTGTTCCTTAAAACACTAGTGCTTAGGAAATCTATTGGAGGCAGAAGCAGTCAAGGGAAGCCTAGGGTTAGGGTTAGGCTTCGGGTAAGGCTTAGGGTACGGCTTAGGTTACGGGTTCGGGGAGGGCTTCGTGTACGGCGTAGGGTATGGGTTAGGGTTAGGGTTAGGGTTAGTGTTAGGGTTAGGGCTCGGTTTAGAGTACGGGTTAGGATTAGGGTACCTGTTAGGGTTAGGGTAGGGGTTAGGGATAGGGTACGCGTTAGGGTTAGGGTAGTTATTAAACCTATCCCACTCTCTAGATTCCCCTTAGCACGTAAAGGAATATTATTTCGGGGTCCAGCCATGGAGAAGAGTTTAGACACTAGGATAAGATAAGGAACACACCTATTATAAAGAAATCACTTTAGGATTCTCTTTTTAAGCTCTTCCTTAAAACACTAGTGCTTAGGAAATCTATTGGAGGCTGAAGCAGTCAAGGGTAGCCTAGGGTTAGCGTTAGGCTTAGGGTTAGGCTTCGGGTACGGCTTAGGGTACGGGTTCGGGGAGGGCTTCGGGTACGGCGTAGGGTATGGGTTAGGGTTAGGGTTAGGGTTAGTGTTAGGGTTAGGGCTCGGTTTAGGGTACGGTTTAGGGTTAGGGTAGGGGTTAGGGTTAGGGTACGTGTTAGGGTTAGGGCAGTTATTAAACCTATCCCACTCTCTAGATACCCCTTAGCACGTAAAGGAATATTATTTGGGGGTCCAGCCATGGAGAAGAGTTTAGACACTAGGATAAGATAAGGAACACACCCATTATAAAGAAATCACATTAGGATTCTCTTTTTAAGCTGTTCCTTAAAACACTAGTGCTTAGGAAACCTATTGGAGGCAGAAGCAGTCAAGGGTAGCCTAGGGATAGGGTTAGGCTTAGGGTTAGGCTTAGGGTACGGCTTAGGGTACGGGTTCGGGGAGGGCTTCGGATACGGCGTAGGGTATGGGGTAGGGTTAGGGTTAGGGTTAGTGTTAGGGTTAGGGTTCGGTTTAGGGTACGGTTTAGGATTAGGGTACGTGTTAGGGTTAGGGTAGGGGTTAGGGATAGGGTACGCATTAGGGTTAGGGTAGTTATTAAACCTATCCCACTCTCTTGATACCCCTTAGCAGGTAAAGCAATATTATTTGGGAGTCCATCCATGGAGAAAAGTTTAGACACTAGGATAAGATAAGGAATATACCCATTATAAAGAAATCACATTAGGATTCTCTTTTTAAGCTGTTCCTTAAAACACTAGTGCTTAGGAAATCTATTGGAGGCAGAAGCTGTCAAGGGTAGCCTAGGGTTAGGGTTAGGCTTAGGTTTAGGCTTAGGGTTCGGCTTAGGGTACTGTTTCGGGGAGGGCTTCGGGTACAGCGTAGGGTATGGGTTAGGGTTAGGGTTAGGTTTAGTGATAGGGTTAGTGCTCGGTTTAAGGTATTGGTTAGGATTAGGGTACGTGTTAGGGTTACGGTAGGGGTTAGGGTTAGGGTACGCATTAGGGTTAGTGTAGTTATTAAACCTATCCCACTCTCTAGATACCCCTTAGCACGTAAAGGAATATTATTTGGGGGTCTAGACATAGAGAAGAGTTTAGACAATAGGATAAGATAAGGAACACACCCATTATAAAGAAATCACATTAGGATTCACTTTTTAAGCTGTTCCTTAAAACACTAGTGCTTAGGAAATCTATTGGAGGCAGAAGCAGTCAAGGGAAGCCTAGGGTTAGGGTTAGGCTTCGGGTTAGGCTTAGGGTACGGCTTAGGTTACGGGTTCGGGGAGGGCTTCGGGTACGGCGTAGGGTATGGGTTAGGGTTAGGGTTAGGGTTAGTGTTAGGGTTAGGGCTCGGTTTAGAGTACGGGTTAGGATTAGGGTACGTGTTAGGGTTAGGGTAGGGGTGAGGGTTAGGGTACGCGTTAGGGTTAGGGTAGTTATTAAACCTAGCCCACTCTGTAGATACCACTTAGCACGTAAAGGAATATTATTTGGGGGTCCAGCCATGGAGAAGAGTTTAGACACTAAAATAATATAAGGAACACACACATTATAAAGAAATCACATGAGGATTCCCTTTTTAAGCTGTTCCTTAAAACACTAGTGCTTAGGAAATCTATTGGAGGCAGAAGCAGTCAAGGGTAGCCTAGGGTTAGGGTTAGGCTTAGGGTTAGGCTTAGGGTACGGCTTAGGGTACGGGTTCGGGGAGGGGTTCGTGTACGGCGTAGGGTATGTGTTAGTGTTAGGGTTTGTGTTAGTGTTAGGGTTAGGGCTCCGTTTAGGGTACGGGTTAGGATTAGGGTACGTGTTAGGGTTAGGGTAGAGGTTAGGGTTAGGGTACGCGTTAGGGTTAGGGTATTTATTAAACCTATCCCACTCTCTAGATACACCTTAGCACGTAAAGGAATACTATTTCGGGGTCCAGCCATGGAGAAGAGTTTAGACACTAGGATAAGATAAGGAACACACCTATTATAAAGAAATCACTTTAGGATTCTCTTTTTAAGCTCTTCCTTAAAACACTCGTGCTTAGGAAATCTATAGGAGGCTGAAGCAGTCAAGGGTAGCCTAGGGTTAGCGTTAGGCTTAGGGTTAGGCTTCGGGTACGGCTTAGGGTACGGGTTCGGGGAGGGCTTCGGGTACGGCGTAGGGTATGGGTTAGGGATAGGGTTAGGGTTAGTGTTAGGGTTAGGGCTCGGTTTAGGGTACGGTTTAGGGTTAGGGTAGGGGTTAGGGTTAGGGTACGTGTTAGGGTTAGGGCAGTTATTAAACCTATCCCACTCTCTAGATACCCCTTAGCACGTAAAGGAATATTATTTGGGGGTCCAGCCATGGAGAAGAGTTTAGACACTAGGATAAGATAAGGAACACACCCATTATAAAGAAATCACATTAGGATTCTCTTTTTAAGCTGTTCCTTAAAACACTATTGCTTAGGAAACCTATTGGAGGCAGAAGCAGTCAAGGGTAGCCTAGGGATAGGGTTAGGCTTAGGGTTAGGGTTAGGGTACGGCTTAGGGTACGGGTTCGGGGAGGGCTTCGGATACGGCGTAGGGTATGGGGTAGGGTTAGGGTTAGGGTTAGTGTTAGGGTTAGGGTTCGGTTTAGGGTACGGTTTAGGATTAGGGTACGTGTTAGGGTTAGGGTAGGGGTTAGGGTTAGGGTACGCGTTAGGGTTAGGGTAGTTATTAAACCTATCCCACTCTCTAGATACCCCTTAGCAGGTAAAGCAATATTATTTGGGGGTCCATCCATGGAGAAAAGTTTAGACACTAGGATAAGATAAGGAATATACCCATTATAAAGAAATCACATTAGGATTCTCTTTTTAAGCTGTTCCTTAAAACACTAGTGCTTAGGAAATCTATTGGAGGCAGAAGCTGTCAAGGGTAGCCTAGGGTTAGGGTTAGGCTTAGGTTTAGGCTTAGGGTTCGGCTTAGGGTACTGTTTCGGGGAGGGCTTCGGGTACAGCGTAGGGTATGGGTTAGGGTTAGGGTTAGGTTTAGTGATAGGGTTAGTGCTCGGTTTAAGGTATTGGTTAGGATTAGGGTACGTGTTAGGGTTACGGTAGGGGTTAGGGTTAGGGTACGCATTAGGGTTAGTGTAGTTATTAAACCTATCCCACTCTCTAGATACCCCTTAGCACGTAAAGGAATATTATTTGGGGGTCTAGACATAGAGAAGAGTTTAGACATTAGGATAAGATAAGGAACACACCCATTATAAAGAAATCACATTAGGATTCTCTTTTTAAGCTGTTCCTTAAAACACTAGTGCTTAGGAAATCTATTGGAGGCAGAAGCAGTCAAGGGAAGCCTAGGGTTAGGGTTAGGCTTCGGGTTAGGCTTAGGGTACGGCTTAGGTTACGGGTTCGGGGAGGGCTTCGGGTACGGCGTAGGGTATCGGTTAGGGTTAGGGTTAGGGTTAGTGTTAGGGTTAGGGCTCTGTTTAGAGTACGGGTTAGGATTAGGGTACGTGTTAGGGTTAGGGTAGGGGTTAGGGATAGGGTACGCGTTAGGGTTAGGGTAGTTATTAAACCTATCCCACTCTCTAGATTCCCCTTAGCACGTAAAGGAATATTATTTGGGGGTCCAGCCATAGAGAAGAGTTTAGACACTAAGATAATATAAGGAACACACACATTATAAAGAAATCACATTAGGATTCTCTTTTTAAGCTGTTCCTTAAAACACTAGTGCTTAGGAAATCTATTGGAGGCAGAAGCAGTCAAGGGTAGCCTAGGGTTAGGGTTAGGCTTAGGGTTAGGGTTAGGGTACGGCTTAGGGTAAGGGATCGGGGAAGGCTTCGGGTACGGCTTAGGGTATGGGTTAGGGTTAGTGTTAAGGTTAGTGTTAGGGTTAGGGCTCGGTTTAGTGTACGGGATAGTATTAGGGTACGTGTTAGGGTTAGGGTAGGGGTGAGGGTTAGGGTACGCGTTAGGGTTAGGGTAGTTATTAAACCTAGCCCACCCTCTAGATACCACTTAGCACGTAAAGGAATATTATTTGGGGGTCCAGCCATGGAGAAGAGTTTAGACACTAAGATAATATAAGGAACACACACATTATAAAGAAATCACATTAGGATTCCCTTTTTAAGCTGTTCCTTAAAACACTAGTGCTTAGGAAATCTATTGGAGGCAGAAGCAGTCAAGGGTAGCCTAGGGTTAGGGTTAGGCTTAGGGTTAGGCTTAGGGTACGGCTTAAGATACGGGTTCGGGGAGGGGTTCGTGTACGGCGTAGGGTATGGGTTAGTGTTAGGGTTTGTGTTAGTGTTAGGGTTAGGGCTCCGTTTAGGGTACGGGTTAGGATTAGGGTACGTGTTAGGGTTAGGGTAGAGGTTAGGGTTAGGGTACGCGTTAGGGTTAGGGTATTTATTAAACCTATCCCACTCTCTAGATACACCTTAGCACGTAAAGGAATATTATTTCGGGGTCCAGCCATGGAGAAGAGTTTAGACACTAGGATAAGATAAGGAAGACACCTATTATAAAGAAATCACTTTAGGATTCTCTTTTTAAGCTCTTCCTTAAAACACTAGTGCTTAGGAAATCTATTGGAGGCTGAAGCAGTCAAGGGTAGCCTAGGGTTAGCGTTAGGCTTAGGGTTAGGCTTCGGGTACGGCTTAGGGTACGGGTTCGGGGAGGGCTTCGGGTACGGCGTAGGGTATGGGTTAGGGTTAGGGTTAGGGTTAGTGTTAGGGTTAGGGCTCGGTTTAGGGTACGGTTTAGGGTTAGGGTAGGGGTTAGGGTTAGGGTACGTGTTAGGGTTTGGGCAGTTATTAAACCTATCCCACTCTCTAGATACCCCTTAGCACGTAAAGGAATATTATTTGGGGGTCCAGCCATGGAGAAGAGTTTAGACACTAGGATAAGATAAGGAACACACCCATTATAAAGAAATCACATTAGGATTCTCTTTTTAAACTGTTCCTTAAAACACTAGTGCTTAGGAAATCTATTGGAGGCAGAAGCAGTCAAGGGTAGCCTAGGGTTAGGGTTAGGCTTAGGGTTAGGCTTAGGGTACGGCTTAGGGTACGGGTTCGGGGAGGGCTTCGGATACGGCGTAGGGTATGGGGTAGGGTTAGGGTTAGGGTTAGTGTTAGGGTTAGGGTTCGGTTTAGGGTACGGTTTAGGATTAGGGTACGTGTTAGGGTTAGGGTAGGGGTTAGGGATAGGGTACGCGTTAGGGTTAGGGTAGTTATTAAACCTATCCCACTCTCTTGATACCCCTTAGCAGGTAAAGCAATATTATTTGGGATTCCATCCATGGAGAAAAGTTTAGACACTAGGATAAGATAAGGAATATACCCATTATAAACAAATCACATTAGGATTCTCTTTTTAAGCTGTTCCTTAAAACACTAGTGCTTAGGAAATCTATTGGAGGCAGAAGCTGTCAAGGGTAGCCTAGGGTTAGGGTTAGGCTTAGGTTTAGGCTTAGGGTTCGGCTTAGGGTACTGTTTCGGGGAGGGCTTCGGGTACAGCGTAGGGTATGGGTTAGGGTTAGGGTTAGGTTTAGTGATAGGGTTAGTGCTCGGTTTAAGGTATTGGTTAGGATTAGGGTACGTGTTAGGGTTACGGTAGGGGTTAGGGTTAGGGTACGCATTAGGGTTAGTGTAGTTATTAAACCTATCCCACTCTCTAGATACCCCTTAGCACGTAAAGGAATATTATTTGGGGGTCTAGACATAGAGAAGAGTTTAGACACTAGGATAAGATAAGGAACACACCCATTATAAAGAAATCACATTAGGATTCTCTTTTTAAGCTGTTCCTTAAAACACTAGTGCTTAGGAAATCTATTGGAGGCAGAAGCAGTCAAGGGAAGCCTAGGGTTAGGGTTAGGCTTCGGGTTAGGCTTAGGGTACGGCTTAGGTTACGGGTTCCGGGAGGGCTTCGGGTACGGCGTAGGGTATGGGTTAGGGTTAGGGTTAGGGTTAGTGTTAGGGTTAGGGCTCTGTTTAGAGTACGGGTTAGGATTAGGGTACGTGTTAGGGTTAGGGTAGAGGTTAGGGATAGGGTACGCGTTAGGGTTAGGGTAGTTATTAAACCTATCCCACTCTCTAGATTCCCCTTAGCACGTAAAGGAATATTATTTGGGGGTCCAGCCATAGAGAAGAGTTTAGACACTAAGATAATATAAGGAACACACACATTATAAAGAAATCACATTAGGATTCTCTTTTTAAGCTGTTCCTTAAAACCCTAGTACTTAGGAAATCTATTGGAGGCAGAAGCAGTCAAGGGTAGCCTAGGGTTAGGGTTAGGCTTAGGGTTAGGGTTAGGGTACGGCTTAGGGTAAGGGATCGGGGAAGGCTTCGGGTACGGCTTAGGGTATGGGTTAGGGTTAGTGTTAAGGTTAGTGTTAGGGTTAGGGCTCGGTTTAGTGTACGGGATAGTATTAGGGTACGTGTTAGGGTTAGGGTAGGGGTGAGGGTTAGGGTACGCGTTAGGGTTAGGGTAGTTATTAAACCTAGCCCACTCTCTAGATACCACTTAGCACGTAAAGGAATATTATTTGGGGGTCCAGCCATGGAGAAGAGTTTAGACACTAAGATAATATAAGGAACACACCCATTATAAAGAAATCACATTAGGATTCTCTTTTTAAGCTGTTCCTTAAAACACTAGTGCTTAGGAAATCTATTGGAGGCAGAAGCAGTCAAGGGAAGCCTAGGGTTAGGGTTAGGCTTCGGGTTAGGCTTAGGGTACGGCTTAGGTTACGGGTTCGGGGAGGGCTTCGGGTACGGCGTAGGGTATGGGTTAGGGTTAGGGTTAGGGTTAGTGTTAGGGTTAGGGCTCGGTTTAGAGTACGGGTTAGGATTAGGGTACGTGTTAGGGTTAGGGTAGGGGTTAGGGATAGGGTACGCGTTAGGGTTAGGGTAGTTATTAAACCTATCCCACTCTCTAGATTCCCCTTAGCACGTAAAGGAATATTATTTCGGGGTCCAGCCATGGAGAAGAGTTTAGACACTAGGATAAGATAAGGAACACACCTATTATAAAGAAATCACTTTAGGATTCTCTTTTTAAGCTCTTCCTTAAAACACTCGTGCTTAGGAAATCTATAGGAGGCTGAAGCAGTCAAGGGTAGCCTAGGGTTAGCGTTAGGCTTAGGGTTAGGCTTCGGGTACGGCTTAGGGTACGGGTTCGGGGAGGGCTTCGGGTACGGCGTAGGGTATGGGTTAGGGATAGGGTTAGGGTTAGTGTTAGGGTTAGGGCTCGGTTTAGGGTACGGTTTAGGGTTAGGGTAGGGGTTAGGGTTAGGGTACGTGTTAGGGTTAGGGCAGTTATTAAACCTATCCCACTCTCTAGATACCCCTTAGCACGTAAAGGAATATTATTTGGGGGTCCAGCCATGGAGAAGAGTTTAGACACTAGGATAAGATAAGGAACACACCCATTATAAAGAAATCACATTAGGATTCTCTTTTTAAGCTGTTCCTTAAAACACTATTGCTTAGGAAACCTATTGGAGGCAGAAGCAGTCAAGGGTAGCCTAGGGATAGGGTTAGGCTTAGGGTTAGGGTTAGGGTACGGCTTAGGGTACGGGTTCGGGGAGGGCTTCGGATACGGCGTAGGGTATGGGGTAGGGTTAGGGTTAGGGTTAGTGTTAGGGTTAGGGTTCGGTTTAGGGTACGGTTTAGGATTAGGGTACGTGTTAGGGTTAGGGTAGGGGTTAGGGTTAGGGTACGCGTTAGGGTTAGGGTAGTTATTAAACCTATCCCACTCTCTAGATACCCCTTAGCAGGTAAAGCAATATTATTTGGGGGTCCATCCATGGAGAAAAGTTTAGACACTAGGATAAGATAAGGAATATACCCATTATAAAGAAATCACATTAGGATTCTCTTTTTAAGCTGTTCCTTAAAACACTAGTGCTTAGGAAATCTATTGGAGGCAGAAGCTGTCAAGGGTAGCCTAGGGTTAGGGTTAGGCTTAGGTTTAGGCTTAGGGTTCGGCTTAGGGTACTGTTTCGGGGAGGGCTTCGGGTACAGCGTAGGGTATGGGTTAGGGTTAGGGTTAGGTTTAGTGATAGGGTTAGTGCTCGGTTTAAGGTATTGGTTAGGATTAGGGTACGTGTTAGGGTTACGGTAGGGGTTAGGGTTAGGGTACGCATTAGGGTTAGTGTAGTTATTAAACCTATCCCACTCTCTAGATACCCCTTAGCACGTAAAGGAATATTATTTGGGGGTCTAGACATAGAGAAGAGTTTAGACATTAGGATAAGATAAGGAACACACCCATTATAAAGAAATCACATTAGGATTCTCTTTTTAAGCTGTTCCTTAAAACACTAGTGCTTAGGAAATCTATTGGAGGCAGAAGCAGTCAAGGGAAGCCTAGGGTTAGGGTTAGGCTTCGGGTTAGGCTTAGGGTACGGCTTAGGTTACGGGTTCGGGGAGGGCTTCGGGTACGGCGTAGGGTATCGGTTAGGGTTAGGGTTAGGGTTAGTGTTAGGGTTAGGGCTCTGTTTAGAGTACGGGTTAGGATTAGGGTACGTGTTAGGGTTAGGGTAGGGGTTAGGGATAGGGTACGCGTTAGGGTTAGGGTAGTTATTAAACCTATCCCACTCTCTAGATTCCCCTTAGCACGTAAAGGAATATTATTTGGGGGTCCAGCCATAGAGAAGAGTTTAGACACTAAGATAATATAAGGAACACACACATTATAAAGAAATCACATTAGGATTCTCTTTTTAAGCTGTTCCTTAAAACACTAGTGCTTAGGAAATCTATTGGAGGCAGAAGCAGTCAAGGGTAGCCTAGGGTTAGGGTTAGGCTTAGGGTTAGGGTTAGGGTACGGCTTAGGGTAAGGGATCGGGGAAGGCTTCGGGTACGGCTTAGGGTATGGGTTAGGGTTAGTGTTAAGGTTAGTGTTAGGGTTAGGGCTCGGTTTAGTGTACGGGATAGTATTAGGGTACGTGTTAGGGTTAGGGTAGGGGTGAGGGTTAGGGTACGCGTTAGGGTTAGGGTAGTTATTAAACCTAGCCCACCCTCTAGATACCACTTAGCACGTAAAGGAATATTATTTGGGGGTCCAGCCATGGAGAAGAGTTTAGACACTAAGATAATATAAGGAACACACACATTATAAAGAAATCACATTAGGATTCCCTTTTTAAGCTGTTCCTTAAAACACTAGTGCTTAGGAAATCTATTGGAGGCAGAAGCAGTCAAGGGTAGCCTAGGGTTAGGGTTAGGCTTAGGGTTAGGCTTAGGGTACGGCTTAAGATACGGGTTCGGGGAGGGGTTCGTGTACGGCGTAGGGTATGGGTTAGTGTTAGGGTTTGTGTTAGTGTTAGGGTTAGGGCTCCGTTTAGGGTACGGGTTAGGATTAGGGTACGTGTTAGGGTTAGGGTAGAGGTTAGGGTTAGGGTACGCGTTAGGGTTAGGGTATTTATTAAACCTATCCCACTCTCTAGATACACCTTAGCACGTAAAGGAATATTATTTCGGGGTCCAGCCATGGAGAAGAGTTTAGACACTAGGATAAGATAAGGAAGACACCTATTATAAAGAAATCACTTTAGGATTCTCTTTTTAAGCTCTTCCTTAAAACACTAGTGCTTAGGAAATCTATTGGAGGCTGAAGCAGTCAAGGGTAGCCTAGGGTTAGCGTTAGGCTTAGGGTTAGGCTTCGGGTACGGCTTAGGGTACGGGTTCGGGGAGGGCTTCGGGTACGGCGTAGGGTATGGGTTAGGGTTAGGGTTAGGGTTAGTGTTAGGGTTAGGGCTCGGTTTAGGGTACGGTTTAGGGTTAGGGTAGGGGTTAGGGTTAGGGTACGTGTTAGGGTTAGGGCAGTTATTAAACCTATCCCACTCTCTAGATACCCCTTAGCACGTAAAGGAATATTATTTGGGGGTCCAGCCATGGAGAAGAGTTTAGACACTAGGATAAGATAAGGAACACACCCATTATAAAGAAATCACATTAGGATTCTCTTTTTAAACTGTTCCTTAAAACACTAGTGCTTAGGAAATCTATTGGAGGCAGAAGCAGTCAAGGGTAGCCTAGGGTTAGGGTTAGGCTTAGGGTTAGGCTTAGGGTACGGCTTAGGGTACGGGTTCGGGGAGGGCTTCGGATACGGCGTAGGGTATGGGGTAGGGTTAGGGTTAGGGTTAGTGTTAGGGTTAGGGTTCGGTTTAGGGTACGGTTTAGGATTAGGGTACGTGTTAGGGTTAGGGTAGGGGTTAGGGATAGGGTACGCGTTAGGGTTAGGGTAGTTATTAAACCTATCCCACTCTCTTGATACCCCTTAGCAGGTAAAGCAATATTATTTGGGATTCCATCCATGGAGAAAAGTTTAGACACTAGGATAAGATAAGGAATATACCCATTATAAACAAATCACATTAGGATTCTCTTTTTAAGCTGTTCCTTAAAACACTAGTGCTTAGGAAATCTATTGGAGGCAGAAGCTGTCAAGGGTAGCCTAGGGTTAGGGTTAGGCTTAGGTTTAGGCTTAGGGTTCGGCTTAGGGTACTGTTTCGGGGAGGGCTTCGGGTACAGCGTAGGGTATGGGTTAGGGTTAGGGTTAGGTTTAGTGATAGGGTTAGTGCTCGGTTTAAGGTATTGGTTAGGATTAGGGTACGTGTTAGGGTTACGGTAGGGGTTAGGGTTAGGGTACGCATTAGGGTTAGTGTAGTTATTAAACCTATCCCACTCTCTAGATACCCCTTAGCACGTAAAGGAATATTATTTGGGGGTCTAGACATAGAGAAGAGTTTAGACACTAGGATAAGATAAGGAACACACCCATTATAAAGAAATCACATTAGGATTCTCTTTTTAAGCTGTTCCTTAAAACACTAGTGCTTAGGAAATCTATTGGAGGCAGAAGCAGTCAAGGGAAGCCTAGGGTTAGGGTTAGGCTTCGGGTTAGGCTTAGGGTACGGCTTAGGTTACGGGTTCCGGGAGGGCTTCGGGTACGGCGTAGGGTATGGGTTAGGGTTAGGGTTAGGGTTAGTGTTAGGGTTAGGGCTCGGTTTAGAGTACGGGTTAGGATTAGGGTACGTGTTAGGGTTAGGGTAGAGGTTAGGGATAGGGTACGCGTTAGGGTTAGGGTAGTTATTAAACCTATCCCACTCTCTAGATTCCCCTTAGCACGTAAAGGAATATTATTTGGGGGTCCAGCCATAGAGAAGAGTTTAGACACTAAGATAATATAAGGAACACACACATTATAAAGAAATCACATTAGGATTCTCTTTTTAAGCTGTTCCTTAAAACCCTAGTACTTAGGAAATCTATTGGAGGCAGAAGCAGTCAAGGGTAGCCTAGGGTTAGGGTTAGGCTTAGGGTTAGGGTTAGGGTACGGCTTAGGGTAAGGGATCGGGGAAGGCTTCGGGTACGGCTTAGGGTATGGGTTAGGGTTAGTGTTAAGGTTAGTGTTAGGGTTAGGGCTCGGTTTAGTGTACGGGATAGTATTAGGGTACGTGTTAGGGTTAGGGTAGGGGTGAGGGTTAGGGTACGCGTTAGGGTTAGGGTAGTTATTAAACCTAGCCCACTCTCTAGATACCACTTAGCACGTAAAGGAATATTATTTGGGGGTCCAGCCATGGAGAAGAGTTTAGACACTAAGATAATATAAGGAACACACCCATTATAAAGAAATCACATTAGGATTCTCTTTTTAAGCTGTTCCTTAAAACACTAGTGCTTAGGAAATCTATTGGAGGCAGAAGCAGTCAAGGGAAGCCTAGGGTTAGGGTTAGGCTTCGGGTTAGGCTTAGGGTACGGCTTAGGTTACGGGTTCGGGGAGGGCTTCGGGTACGGCGTAGGGTATGGGTTAGGGTTAGGGTTAGGGTTAGTGTTAGGGTTAGGGCTCGGTTTAGAGTACGGGTTAGGATTAGGGTACGTGTTAGGGTTAGGGTAGGGGTTAGGGATAGGGTACGCGTTAGGGTTAGGGTAGTTATTAAACCTATCCCACTCTCTAGATTCCCCTTAGCACGTAAAGGAATATTATTTCGGGGTCCAGCCATGGAGAAGAGTTTAGACACTAGGATAAGATAAGGAACACACCTATTATAAAGAAATCACTTTAGGATTCTCTTTTTAAGCTCTTCCTTAAAACACTAGTGCTTAGGAAATCTATTGGAGGCTGAAGCAGTCAAGGGTAGCCTAGGGTTAGCGTTAGGCTTAGGGTTAGGCTTCGGGTACGGCTTAGGGTACGGGTTCGGGGAGGGCTTCGGGTACGGCGTAGGGTATGGGTTAGGGTTAGGGTTAGGGTTAGTGTTAGGGTTAGGGCTCGGTTTAGGGTACGGTTTAGGGTTAGGGTAGGGGTTAGGGTTAGGGTACGTGTTAGGGTTAGGGCAGTTATTAAACCTATCCCACTCTCTAGATACCCCTTAGCACGTAAAGGAATATTATTTGGGGGTCCAGCCATGGAGAAGAGTTTAGACACTAGGATAAGATAAGGAACACACCCATTATAAAGAAATCACATTAGGATTCTCTTTTTAAGCTGTTCCTTAAAACACTAGTGCTTAGGAAACCTATTGGAGGCAGAAGCAGTCAAGGGTAGCCTAGGGATAGGGTTAGGCTTAGGGTTAGGCTTAGGGTACGGCTTAGGGTACGGGTTCGGGGAGGGCTTCAGATACGGCGTAGGGTATGGGGTAGGGTTAGGGTTAGGGTTAGTGTTAGGGTTAGGGTTCGGTTTAGGGTACGGTTTAGGATTAGGGTACGTGTTAGGGTTAGGGTAGGGGTTAGGGATAGGGTACGCGTTAGGGTTAGGGTAGTTATTAAACCTATCCCACTCTCTTGATACCCCTTAGCAGGTAAAGCAATATTATTTGGGAGTCCATCCATGGAGAAAAGTTTAGACACTAGGATAAGATAAGGAATATACCCATTATAAAGAAATCACATTAGGATTCTCTTTTTAAGCTGTTCCTTAAAACACTAGTGCTTAGGAAATCTATTGGAGGCAGAAGCTGTCAAGGGTAGCCTAGGGTTAGGGTTAGGCTTAGGTTTAGGCTTAGGGTTCGGCTTAGGGTACTGTTTCGGGGAGGGCTTCGGGTACAGCGTAGGGTATGGGTTAGGGTTAGGGTTAGGTTTAGTGATAGGGTTAGTGCTCGGTTTAAGGTATTGGTTAGGATTAGGGTACGTGTTAGGGTTACGGTAGGGGTTAGGGTTAGGGTACGCATTAGGGTTAGTGTAGTTATTAAACCTATCCCACTCTCTAGATACCCCTTAGCACGTAAAGGAATATTATTTGGGGGTCTAGACATAGAGAAGAGTTTAGACAATAGGATAAGATAAGGAACACACCCATTATAAAGAAATCACATTAGGATTCTCTTTTTAAGCTGTTCCTTAAAACACTAGTGCTTAGGAAATCTATTGGAGGCAGAAGCAGTCAAGGGAAGCCTAGGGTTAGGGTTAGGCTTCGGGTTAGGCTTAGGGTACGGCTTAGGTTACGGGTTCGGGGAGGGCTTCGGGTACGGCGTAGGGTATGGGTTAGGGTTAGGGTTAGGGTTAGTGTTAGGGTTAGGGCTCGGTTTAGAGTACGGGTTAGGATTAGGGTACGTGTTAGGGTGAGGGTAGGGGTGAGGGTTAGGGTACGCGTTAGGGTTAGGGTAGTTATTAAACCTAGCCCACTCTCTAGATACCACTTAGCACGTAAAGGAATATTATTTGGGGGTCCAGCCATGGAGAAGAGTTTAGACACTAAGATAATATAAGGAACACACACATTATAAAGAAATCACATTAGGATTCCCTTTTTAAGCTGTTCCTTAAAACACTAGTGCTTAGGAAATCTATTGGAGGCAGAAGCAGTCAAGGGTAGCCTAGGGTTAGGGTTAGGCTTAGGGTTAGGCTTAGGGTACGGCTTAGGGTACGGGTTCGGGGAGGGGTTCGTGTACGGCGTAGGGTATGGGTTAGTGTTAGGGTTTGTGTTAGTGTTAGGGTTAGGGCTCCGTTTAGGGTACGGGTTAGGATTAGGGTACGTGTTAGGGTTAGGGTAGAGGTTAGGGTTTGGGTACGCGTTAGGGTTAGGGTATTTATTAAACCTATCCCACTCTCTAGATACACCTTAGCACGTAAAGGAATACTATTTCGGGGTCCAGCCATGGAGAAGAGTTTAGACACTAGGATAAGATAAGGAACACACCTATTATAAAGAAATCACTTTAGGATTCTCTTTTTAAGCTCTTCCTTAAAACACTCGTGCTTAGGAAATCTATAGGAGGCTGAAGCAGTCAAGGGTAGCCTAGGGTTAGCGTTAGGCTTAGGGTTAGGCTTCGGGTACGGCTTAGGGTACGGGTTCGGGGAGGGCTTCGGGTACGGCGTAGGGTATGGGTTAGGGATAGGGTTAGGGTTAGTGTTAGGGTTAGGGCTCGGTTTAGGGTACGGTTTAGGGTTAGGGTAGGGGTTAGGGTTAGGGTACGTGTTAGGGTTAGGGCAGTTATTAAACCTATCCCACTCTCTAGATACCCCTTAGCACGTAAAGGAATATTATTTGGGGGTCCAGCCATGGAGAAGAGTTTAGACACTAGGATAAGATAAGGAACACACCCATTATAAAGAAATCACATTAGGATTCTCTTTTTAAGCTGTTCCTTAAAACACTAGTGCTTAGGAAATCTATTGGAGGCAGAAGCAGTCAAGGGTAGCCTAGGGTTAGGGTTACGCTTAGGGTTAGGCTTAGGGTACGGCTTAGGGTACGGGACGGGGAGGGCTTCGGGTACGGCGTACGGTATGGGTTAGGGTTAGGGTTAGGGTTAGTGTTAGGGTTAGGGCTCGGTTTAGGGTACGGGTTAGGATTAGGGTACGTGTTAGGGTTAGGGTAGAGGTTAGGGTTAGGGTACGCGTTAGGGTTAGGGTATTTATTAAACCTATCCCACTCTCTAGATACCCCTTAGCACGTAAAGGAATATTATTTGGGGGTCCAGCCATGGAGAAGAGTTTAGACACTAGGATAAGATAAGGAACACACCCATTATAAAGAAATCACATTAGGATTCTCTTTTTAAGCTGTTCCTTAAAACACTAGTGCTTAGGAAATCTATTGGAGGCAGAAGCAGTCAAGGGTAGCCTAGGGTTAGGGTTAGGCTTAGGGTTATGCTTAGGGTACGGCTTAGGGTACGGGTTCGGGGAGGGCTTCGGGTACGGCGTAGGGTATGGGTTAGGGTTAGGGTTAGGGTTAGTGTTAGGGTTAGGGCTCGGTATAGGGTACGGTTTAGGGTTAGGGTAGGGGTTAGGGTTAGGGTACGTGTTAGGGTTAGGGCAGTTATTAAACCTATCCCACTCTCTAGATACCCCTTAGCACGTAAAGGAATATTATTTGGGGGTCCAGCCATGGAGAAGAGTTTAGACACTAGGATAAGATAAGGAACACACCCATTATAAAGAAATCACATTAGGATTCTCTTTTTAAGCTGTTCCTTAAAACACTATTGCTTAGGAAACCTATTGGAGGCAGAAGCAGTCAAGGGTAGCCTAGGGATAGGGTTAGGCTTAGGGTTAGGCTTAGGGTACGGCTTAGGTTACGGGTTCGGGGAGGCCTTCGGATACGGCGTAGGGTATGGGTTAGGGTTAGGGTTAGGGTTAGTGTTAGGGTTAGGGTTCGGTTTAGGGTACGGTTTAGGATTAGGGTACGTGTTGGGGTTAGGGTTAGGGTACGCGTTAGGGTTAGGGTAGTTATTAAACCTATCCCACTCTCTAGATACCCCTTAGCAGGTAAAGCAATATTATTTGCGGGTCCATCCATGGAGAAAAGTTTAGACACTAGGATAAGATAAGGAACACACCCATTATAAAGAAATCACATTAGGATTCTCTTTTTAAGCTGTTCCTTAAAACACTAGTGCTTAGGAAATCTATTGGAGGCAGAAGCAGTCAAGGGTAGCCTAGGGTTAGGGTTAGGCTTAGGGTTAGGCTTAGGGTACGGCTTACGGTACGGGTTCGGGGAGGGCTTCGGGTACGGCTTAGGGTATAGGATAGGGTTAGGGTTAGGGTTAGTGTTAGGGTTAGGGCTCGGTTTAGGGTACGGTTTAGAATTAGGGTACGTGTTAGGGTTAGGGTAGGGGTTAGGGTTAGGGTACGTGTTAGGGTTAGGGTAGTTATTAAACCTATCCCTCTCTCTGGATACCCCTTAGCACGTAAAGGAATATTATTTGGGATTCCAGCCATGGAGAAGAGTTTAGACACTAGGATAAGATAAGGAACACACCCATTATAAAGAAATCACATTAGGATTCTCTTTTTAAGCTGTTCCTTAAAACACTATTGCATAGGAAATCTATTGGAGGCAGAAGCAGTCAAGGGAAGCCTAGGGTTAGGGTTGGGCTTAGGGTTAGGCTTAGGGTACGGCTTAGGGTAAGGGTTCGGGGAGGGCTTCGGGTACGGCGTATGGTATGGGTTAGGGTTAGGGTTAGGGTTAGTGTTAGGGTTAGGGCTCGGTTTAGTGTACGGGATAGGATTAGGGTACGTGTTAGGGTTAGGGTAGGGGTTAGGGTTAGGGTACGCGTTAGGGTTAGGGTAGTTATTGAACCTATCCCACTCTCTAGATACCCCTTAGGACGTAAAGGAATATTATTTGGGGGACCACCCATGGAGAAGAGTTTAGACACTAAGATAATATAAGGAACACACACATTATAAAGAAATCACATTAGGATTCTCTTTTTAAGCTGTTCCTTAAATCACTAGTGCTTAGGAAATCTATTGGAGGCAGAAGCAGTCAAGGGTAGCCTAGGGTTAGGGTTAGGCTTAGGGTTAGGCTTAGGGTACGGCTTAGGGTACGGGTTCGGGGAGGGCTCGGGTACGGCGTAGGGTATGGGTTAGGTTTAGGGTTAGGGTTAGTGTTAGGGTTAGGGCTCGGTTTAGGGTACGGTTTAGGATTACGGTACGTGTTAGGGTTAGGGTAGGGGTTAGGGTTAGGGTACGTGTTAGGGTTAGGGTAGTTATTAAACCTATCCCTCTCTCTAAATACCCCTTAGCACGTAAAGGAATATTATTTGGGGGTCCAGCCATGGAGAAGAGTTTAGACACTAGGATAAGATAAGGAACACACCCATTATAAAGAAATCACATTAGGATTCTCTTTTTAAGCTGTTCCTTAAAACACTATTGCATAGGAAAAGTATTGGAGGCAGAGCAGTCAAGGGAAGCCTAGGGTTAGGGTTAGGCTTAGGGTTAGGCTTAGGGTACGGCTTAGGGTACGGGTTCGGGGAGGGGTTCGTGTACAGCGTAGGGTATGGGTTAGTGTTAGGGTTTGTGTTAGTGTTAGGGTTAGGGCTCCGTTTAGGGTACGGGTTAGGATTAGGGTACGTGTTAGGGTTAGGGTAGATGTTAGGGTTAGGGTACGCGTTAGGGTTAGGGTATTTATTAAACCTATCCCACTCTCTAGATACACCTTAGCACGTAAAGGAATATTATTTCGGGGTCCAGCCATGGAGAAGAGTTTAGACACTAGGATAAGATAAGGAACACACCTATTATAAAGAAATCACTTTAGGATTCTCTTTTTAAGCTCTTCCTTAAAACACTAGTGCTTAGGAAATCTATTGGAGGCAGAAGCAGTCAAGGGTCGCCTAGGGTTAGGGTTAGGCTTAGGGTTAGGCTTAGAGTACGGCTTAGGGTACGGGTTCTGGGAGGGCTTCGGGTACGGCGTAGAGTATGGCTTAGGGTTAGGGTTAGGGTTAGGGTTAGGGCTCGGATTAGGGTACAGGTTAGGATTAGGGTACGTGATAGGGTTAGGGTAGGGGTTAGGGTTAGGGTACGCTTTAGGGTTAGGGTAGTTATTAATCCTATCCAACTCTCTAGATACCCCTTAGCAGGTATAGCAATATTATTTGGGGGTCCATCCATGGAGAAGAGTTTAGACACTAAGATAATATAAGGAACACACACATTATAAAGAAATCACATTAGGATTCTCTTTTTAAGCTGTTCCTTAAAACACTAGTGCTTAGGAAATCTATTGGAGGCAGAAGCAGTCAAGGGAAGCCTAGGGTTAGGGTTAGGCTTGGGGTTAGGCTTAGGGTACGGCTTAGGATACGGGTTCGGGGAGGGGTTCGGGTACGGCGTAGGGTATGGGTTAGGGTTAGGTTTATGGTTAGTTTTAGGGTTAGGGCTCGGTTTAGGGTACGGGTTAGTGTTAGGGTACGTGTTAGGTTTAGGGTAGGGTTTAGGGTTAGGGTACGCGTTAGTGTTAGGGTAGTTATTAAAACTATCCCACTCTCTAGATACCCCTTAGCACGTCAAGGAATATTATTTGGGGGTCCGGCCATGGAGAAGAGTTTAGACACTAGGATAAGATAAGGAACACACCCATTATAAAGAAATCACATTAGGATTCTATTTTTAAGCTGTTCCTTAAAACACTAGTGCTTAGGAAATCTATTGGAGGCAGAAGCAGTCAAGGGTCGCCTAGGGTTAGGGTTAGGCTTAGGGTTAGGCTTAGAGTACGGCTTAGGGTACGGGTTCGGGGAGGGCTTCGGGTATGGCGTAGAGTATGGCTTAGGGTTTGGGTTAGGGTTAGGGTTAGGGCTCGGATTAGGGTACAGGTTAGGATTAGGGTACGTGATAGGGTTAGGGTAGGGGTTAGGTTTAGGGTACGCGTTAGGGTTAGGGTAGTTATTAAACCTATCCCACTCTCTAGATACCCCTTAGCAGGTATAGCAATATTATTTGGGGGTCCATCCATGGAGAAGAGTTTAGACACTAAGATAATATAAGGAACACACACATTATAAAGAAATCACATTAGGATTCTCTTTTTAAGCTGTTCCTTAAAACAGTAGTGCTTAGGAAATCTATTGGAGGCAGAAGCAGTCAAGGGAAGCCTAGGGTTAGGGTTAGGCTTGGGGTTAGGCTTAGGGTACGGCTTAGGGTACGGGTTCGGGGAGGGGTTCGGGTACGGCGTAGGGTATGGGTTAGGGTTAGGGTTTGGGTTAGTGTTAGGTTTAGGGCTCGGTTTAGGGTACGGGTTAGGATTAGGGTACGTGTTAGGGTTAGGGTAGGGGTTAGGGTTAGGATACGCATTAGGATTAGGGTAGTTACTAAACCTATCCCACTCTCTAGATACCCCTTAGCACGTAAAGGAATATTATTTGGGGGTCCAGCCATGGAGAAAAGTATAGACACTAGGATAAGATAAGGAACGTACCCATTATAAAGAAATCACATTAGGATTCTCTTTTTAAGCTGTTCCTTAAAACACTAGTGCTTAGGAAATCTATTGGAGGCAGAAGCTGTCAAGGGTAGCCTAGGGTTAGGGATAGGCTTAGGGTTAGGCTTAGGGTACGGCTTAGGGTACGGGTTCGGGGAGGGCTTCGGGTACGGCGTAGGGTATGGGTAGGGTTAGGGTTAGGGTTAGTGTTAGGGTTAGGGCTCGGTTTAGGGTACGGTTTAGGATTAGGGTACGTGTTAGGGTTAGGTTAGGGGTTAGGGTTAGGGTACGTGTTAGGGTTAGGGTAGTTATTAAACCTATCCCACTCTCTACATACCACTTAGCACATAAAGGAATATTATTTGGGGGCCAGCCATGGAGAAGAGTTTAGACACTAGGATAAGATAAGGAACACACCCATTATAAAGAAATCACATTAGGATTCTCTTTTTAAGCTGTTCCTTAAAACACTAGTGCTTAGGAAATCTATTGGAAGCAGAAGCTGTCAAGGGTAGCCTAGGGTTAGGGTTAGGCTTAGGTTTAGGCTTAGGGTACAGCTTAGGGTATGGCTTCGGGGAGGGCTTCGGGTACGGCGTACGGTATGGGTTAGGGTTAGGTTTAGTGTTAGGGTTAGGGTTATGGCTCGGTTTAGGGTACGGGTTAGGATTAGGGTACGTATTAGTGTTAGGGTAGGGGTTAGGGTTAGGGTACACGTTAGGGTTAGGGTAGTTATTAAACCTATCCCACTCTCTAGATACCCCTTAGCACGTAAAGGAATATTATTTGGGGGTCCAGCCATGGAGAAAAGTATAGACACTAGGATAAGATAAGGAACATACCCATTATAAAGAAATCACATTAGGATTCTCTTTTTAAGCTGTTCCTTAAAACACTAGTGCTTAGGAAATCTATTGGAAGCAGAAGCTGTCAAGGGTAGCCTAGGGTTAGGGTTAGGCTTAGGTTTAGGCTTAGGGTACGGCTTAGGGTACGGTTAGGGTTAGGGTTAGGGTTAGGGTTAGGGTTAGGGTTAGGGTTAGTGCTCGGTTTAAGGTATTGGTTAGGATTATAGTACGTGTTAGGGTTACGGTAGGGGTTAGGGTTAGGGTTAGTGTTAGGTTTAGGGCTCGTTTTAGGGTATTGGTTAGGATTAGGGTACGTGTTAGGGTTAGGGTAGGGGTTAGGGTTAGGGTACGCGGTAGGGTTAGGGTAGTGATTAAACCTATCCCACTCTCTAGATACCCCTTAGCACGTAAAGGAATATTATTTGGGTGTCTAGCCATGGAGAAGAGTTTAGACACTAGGATAAGATAAGGAACACACCCATTATAAAGAAATCACATTAGGATTCTCTTTTTAAGCTGTTCCTTAAAACACTATTGCTTAGGAAATCTATTGGAGGCAGAAGCAGTCAAGTGTAGCCTATGGTTAGGTTTAGGCTTAGGGTACGGCTTAGGGTGCGGCTTAGGGTTCGGGTTCGGGTAAGGCTTGGGGTACGGCGTAGGGTATGGGTTAGTGTTAGGGTTAGGGTTAGTGTTAGGGTTAGGGCTCGGTTTAGGGTTCGTGTTAGCGTTAGGGTAGGGGTTAGGGTTAGGGTACGCGTTAGATTTAGGTTTGTTATTAAATCTATCCCACTCTCTAGATACCCCTTAGCACGTAAAGGAATATTATTTGGAAGTCCAGCCATGGAGACGAGTTTAGACACTAGGATAAGATAAGGAACACACCCATTATAAAGAAATCACACTAGGATTCTCTTTTTAAACTGGTCCTTAAAACACTAGTGCTTAGGAAATCTATTGGAGGCAGAAGCAGTCAAGGGTAGCCTAGGGTTAGGTTTAGGCTTAGGGTTAGTGTTAGGGTACGGCTTAGGGTACGGGTTCGGGGAGGGGTTCGGATATGGCGTAGGGTATGAGTTAGGGTTAGGGTTAGGGTTAGGGTTCGGTTTAGGGTACGGGATAGGATTAGGGTACGTGTTAGGGTTAGGGTGGCGGTTAGGGTTAGGGTACGCGTTAGGGTTAGGGTAGTTATTAAACCTATGCCACTCTCTAGATACCCCTTAGCACGTAAAGGAATATTATTTGGGGGTCCAGCCATGGAGAAGAGTTTAGACAATAGGATAAGATAAGGAACACACCTATTATAAAGAAATCACATTAGGATTCTCTTTTTAAGCTGTTACTTAAAACACTAGTGCTTAGGAAATCTATTGGAGGCAGAAGCAGTCAAGGATAGCCTAGGGATAGGGTTAGGCTTAGGGTTAGGCTTAGGGTACGGCTTAGGGTACGGGCTCGGGGAGGGCTTCGGGTACGGCGTAGGGTATGGGTTAGGGTTAGGGTTAGGGTTAGTGTTAGGGTTAGGGCTCGGTTTAGGTTACGGGTTAGGATTAGGGTACGTGTTAGGGTTAGGGTAGGGGTTAGGGTTAGGGTACGCGTTAAGGTTAGGGTAGTGATTAAACCTATCCCACTCTCTAGATACCCCTTAGCACGTAAAGGAATATTATTTGGGGGTACAGCCATGGAGAAGAGTTTACACAATAGGATAAGATAAGGAACACACCTATTATAAAGAAATCACATTAGGATTCTCTTTTTAAGCTGTTACTTAAAACACTAGTGCTTAGGAAATCTATTGGAGGCAGAAGAAGTCAAGGGTAGCCTAGGGTTAGGGTTAGGCTTAGGGTTAGTGTTAGGGTACGGCTTAGGGTACGGGTTCGGGGAGGGGTTCGTGTCCAGTGTAGGCTATGGGTTAGGGTTAGGGTTAGGGTTAGTGTTAGGGTTAGGGCAGTTATTAAACCTATCCCACTCTCTAGATACCCCTTAGCATATAAAGGAATATTATTTGGGGGTCCAGCAATGGAGAATAGTTTAGACACTAGGAAAAGATAAGGAACACACCCATTATAAAGAAATCACATTAGGATTCTCTTTTTAAGCTGTTCCTTAAAACACTAGTGCATAGGAAATCGATTGGAGGCAGAAGCAGTCAAGGGTAGCCTAGGGTTAGGGTTAGGCTTAGGATTAGGCTAAGGATACGACTTAGGGTACGGGTTCGTGGAGGGCTTCGGGTACGGTGTAGGGTATGGGTTAGGGTTAGGTTTAGGGTTAGTGTTAGGGTTAGGGCTCGGTTTAGGGTACAGGTTAGGATTAGGGTACGTGTTAGGGTTAGGGTAGGTGTTAGGGTTAGGGTACGCGTTAGGGTTAGGGTAGTTATTAAACCTATCCCACTCTCTAGATACCCCTTAACAGGTAAAGCAATATTATTTGGGGGTCCATCCATGGAGAAGAGTTTAGACACTAAGATAATATAAGGAACACACACATTATAAAAAAATCACATTAGGATTCTCTTTTTAAGCTGTTCCTTAAAACACTAGTGCTTAGGAAATCTATTGGAGGCAGAAGCAGTCAAGGGTAGCCTAGGGTTAGGGTTAGGCTTAGGTTTAGGCTTATGGTACAGCTTAGGGTATGGCTTCGGGGAGGGCTTCGGGTACGGCGTACGGTATGGGTTAGGGTTAGGTTTAGTGTTAGGGTTAGGGTTATGGCTCGGTTCAGGGTATGGGTTAGGATTAGGGTACGTGTTAGTGTTAGGGTAGGTGTTAGGGTTAGGGTACACGTTAGGGTTAGGGTAGTTATTAAACCTATCCCACTCTCTAGATACCCCTTAGCACGTAAAGGAATATTATTTGGGGGTCCAGCCATGGAGAAAAGTATAGACACTAGGATAAGATAAGGAACATACCCATTATAAAGAAATCACATTAGGATTCTCTTTTTAAGCTGTTCCTTAAAACACTAGTGCTTAGGAAATCTATTGGATGCAGAAGCTGTCAAGGGTAGCCTAGGGTTAGGGTTAGGCTTAGGTTTAGGCTTAGGGTACGGCTTAGGGTACTTTTAGGGTTAGGGTTAGGGTTAGGGTTAGGGTTAGGGTTAGTGCTCGGTTTAAGGTATTGTTTAGGATTAGTGGACGTGTTAGGGTTACGGTAGGGGTTAGGATTAGGGTACGCATTAGGGTTAGTGTAGTTATTAAACCTATCCCACTCTCTAGATACCCCTTAGCACGTAAAGGAATATTATTTGGAGGTCCAGCCATGGAGAAGAGTTTAGACACTAGGATAAGATAAGGAACACACCCATTATAAAGAAAAAACATTAGGATTCTCTTTTTAAGCTGTTCCTTAAAACACTAGTGCTTAGGAAATCTATTGGAGGCAGAAGCAGTCAAGGGTAGCCTAGGGTTAGGGTTAGGCTTAGGGTTAGGCTTAGGGTACGGCTTAGGGTACGGGTTCGGGGAGGGCTTCGGGTACGGCGTAGGGTATGGGTTAGGGTTAGGGTTAGGGTTAGTGTTAGGGTTAGGGCTCGGTTTAGTGTACGGGATAGGATTAGGGTACGTGTTACGGTTAGGGTAGTGGTTAGGGTTAGGGTACGTGTTAGGGTTAGGGTAGTTATTAAACCTATCCCACTCTCTAGATACCCCTTAGCACGTAAAGGAATATTATTTGGGTGTCTAGCCATGGAGAAGAGTTTAGACACTAGGATAAGATAAGGAACACACCCATTATAAAGAAATCACATTAGGATTCTCTTTTTAAGCTGTTCCTTAAAACACTATTGCTTAGGAAATCTATTGGAGGCAGAAGCAGTCAAGGGTAGCCTATGGTTAGGGTTAGGCTTAGGGTACGGCTTAGGGTGCGGCTTAGGGTTCGGGTTCGGGTAGGGCTTCGGGTACGGCGTAGGGTATGGGTTAGTGTTAGGGTTAGGGTTAGTGTTAGAGTTAGGGCCCTTTTTAGGGTATTGGTTAGGATTAGGGTACGTGTTAGTGTTAGGGTAGGGGTTAGGGTTAGGGTACGCGGTAGGGTTAGGGTCGTTATTAAACCTATCCCACTCTCTAGATACCCCTTAGCACGTAAAGGAATATTATTTAGAGGTCCAGCCATGGAGACGAGTTTAGACACTAGGATAAGATAAGGAACACACCCATTATAAAGAAATCACATTAGGATTCTCTTTTTAAACTGTTCCTTAAAACACTAGTGCTTAGGAAATCTATTGCAGGCAGAAGCAGTCAAGGGTAGCCTAGGGTTAGTGTTAGGCTTAGGGTTAGGGTTAGGGTACGGCTTAGGGTACGGGTTCGGGGAGGGGTTCGGATATGGTGTAGGGTATGAGTTAGGGTTAGGGTTAGGGTTAGGGCTCGGATTAGGGTACGGGTTAGGATTAGGGTACGTGTTAGGGTTAGGGTAGGGGTTAGGGTTAGGGTACGTGTTAGGGTTAGGGTAGTTATTAAACCTATGCCACTCTCTAGATACCCCTTAGCACGTAAAGGAATATTATTTGTGGGTCCAGCCATGGAGAAGAGTTTAGACACTAGGATAAGATAAGGAACACACCCATTATAAAGAAATCACATTAGGATTCTCTTTTTAAGCTGTTACTTAAAACACTAGTGCTTAGGAAATCTATTGGAGGCAGAAGAAGTCAAGGGGAGCCTAGGGTTAGGGTTAGGGTGAGGGTTAGGGTTAGGGTACGGCTTAGGGTATGGATTCGGGGAGGGGTTCGTGTACAGCGTAGGCTATGGGTTAGGGTTAGGGTTAGGGTTAGTTTTAGGGTTAGGGCTCGGTTTAGGGTACGGGTTAGTGTTAGGGTACGTGTTAGGTTTAGGGTAGGGTTTAGGGTTAGGGTACGCGTTAGTGTTAGGGTAGTTATTAAAACTATCCCACTCTCTAGATACCCCTTAGCACGTCAAGGAATATTATTAGGGGGTCCAGCCATGGAGAAGAGTTTAGACACTAGGATAAGATAAGGAACACACCGATTATAAAAAAATCACATTAGGATTCTCTTTTTAAGCTGTTCCTTAAAACACTAGTGTTTAGGAAATCTATTGGAGGCAGAAGCACTCAAGGGTAGCCTAGGGTTAGGGTTAGGCTTAGGGTTAGGCTTAGGGTACGGCTTAGGGTACGGGTTCGGGGAGGGCTTCGGGTACAGCGTAGGGTATCGGTTAGGGTTAGGGTTAGGTTTAGTGTTAGGGTTAGTGCTCGGTTTAAGGTATTGGTTAGGATTAGGGTACGTGTTAGGGTTAGGGTAGGGGTTAGGGTTAGGGTACGCGTTAGGGTTAGAGTAGTTATTAATCCTGTCCCATTCTCTAGATACCCCTTAGCACGTAAAGGAATATTATTTGGGGTTCCAGCCATGGAGAAGAGTTTAGACACTAGGATAAGATAAGGAACACACCCATTATAAAGAAATCACATTAGGATTCTCTTTTTAAGCTGTTCCTTAAAACACTAGTGCTTAGGAAATCTATTGGAGGCAGAAGCTGTCAAGGGTAGCCTAGGGTTAGAGTTAGGCTTAGGGTTAGGCTTAGGGTACGGCTTAGGGTACGGTTTCGGGGAGGGCTTCGGGTACAGAGTAGGGTATGGGTTAGGGTTAGGGTTAGGTTTAGTGTTAGGGTTAGGGCTCGGTTTAGGGTACGTGTTAGGTTTAGGGTAGGGGTTAGGGTTAGGGTACGCGTTAGTGTTAGGGTAGTTATTAAAACTATCCCACTCTCTAGATACCCCTTAGCACGTCAAGGAATATTATTTGGGGGTCCAGCCATGGAGAAGAGTTTAGACACTAGGATAAGATAAGGAACACACCGATTATAAAGAAATCACATTAGGATTCTCTTTTTAAGCTGTTCCTTAAAACACTAGTGGTTAGGAAATCTATTGGAGGCAGAGGCACTCAAGGGTAGCCTAGGGTTAGGGTTAGGCTTAGGGTTAGGCTTAGGGTACGGCTTAGGGTTCGGGTTCGGGGAGGGCTTCGGGTACGGCGTAGGGTATGGGTTAGGGTTAGGGTTAGAGTTAGTGTTAGGGTTAGTGCTCGGTTTAAGGTATTGGTTAGGATTAGGGTACGTGTTAGGGTTACGGTAGGGGTTAGGGTTAGGGTACGCATTAGGGTTAGTGTAGTTATTAAACCTATCCCACTGTCTAGATACCCCTTAGCACGTAAAGGAATATTATTTGGGGGTCTAGACATGGAGAAGAGTTTAGACACTAGGATAAGATAAGGAACACACCCATTATAAAGAAATCACATTAGGATTCTCTTTTTAAGCTGTTCCTTAAAACACTAGTGCTTAGGAAATCTATTGGAGGCAGAAGCAGTCAAGGGTAGCCTAGGGTTAGGGTTAGGCTTAGGATTAGGCTTAGGGTACAGCTTAGGGTACGGGTTCGGAGAGGGCTTCGGGTACGGCGTAGGGTATGGCTTAGGGTTAGGGTTAGGTTTAGTGTTAGGGTTAGGGCTCGGTTTAGGGTACGGGTTAGGATTAGGGTACGTGTTACGGTTAGGGTAGGGGTTAGGGTTAGAGTAGTTATTAAACCTATCCCACTCTCTAGATATCCCTTAGCACGTAAAGGAATATTATTTGCGGGTCCAGCCATGGAGAAGAGTTTAGACACTAGGATAAGATAAGGAACACACCGATTATAAAGAAATCACTTTAGGATTCTCTTTTTAAGCTCTTCCTTAAAACACTAGTGCTTAGGAAATCTATTGGAGGCAGAAGCAGTCAAGGGTAGCCTAGGGTTAGGGTTAGGCTTAGGGTTAGGCTTAGGGTACGGCTTAGGGTAAGGGTTCGGGGAGGGCTTCGAGTACGGCGTAGGGTATGGGTTAGGGTTAGGGTTAGGGTTAGTGTTAGGGTTAGGGCTCGGTTTAGTGTACGGGATAGTATTAGGGTACGTGTTAGGGTTAGGGTAGGGGTGAGGGTTAGGATACGTGTTAGGGTTAGGGTAGTTATTAAACCTAGCCCACTCTCTAGATACCACTTAGCACGTAAAGGAATATTATTTGGGGGTCCAGCCATGGAGAAGAGTTTAGACACTAAGATAATATAAGGAACACACACATTATAAAGAAATCACATTAGGATTCCCTTTTTAAGCTGTTCCTTAAAACACTAGTGCTTAGGAAATCTATTGGAGGCAGAAGCAGTCAACGGTAGCCTAGGGTCAGGGTTAGGCTTAGGGTTAGGCTTAGGGTACGGCTTAGGGTACGGGTTCGGGGAGGGGTACGTGTACGGCGTAGGGTATGGGTTAGTGTTAGGGTTTGTGTTAGGGTTAGGGTTAGGGCTCCATTTAGGGTACGGGTTAGGATTAGGGTACGTGTTAGGGTTAGGGTAGAGGTTAGGGTTAGGGTACGCGTTAGGGTTAGGGTATTTATTAAACCTATCCCACTCTCTAGATACACCTTAGCATGTAAAGGAATATTATTTCGGGATCCAGCCATGGAGAAGAGCTAAGACACTAGGATAAGATAAGGAACACACCTATTATAAAGAAATCACTTTAGGATTCTCTTTTTAAGCTCTTCCTTAAAACACTAGTGATTAGGAAATCTATTGGAGGCAGAAGCAGTCAAGGGTAGCCTAGGGTTAGGGTTAGGCATAGGGTTAGGCTTAGGGTACGGCTTAGGGTACGGGTTCGGGGAGGGCTTCGGGTACGGCGTAGGGTATGGGTTAGGGTTAGGGTTAGGGTTAGTGTTAGGGTTAGGGTTCGGTTTAGGGTACGGTTTAGGGTTAGGGTAGGGGTTAGGGTTAGGGTACGTGTTAGGGTTAGGGCAGTTATTAAACCTATCCCACTCTCTAGATACCCCTTAGCACGTAAAGGAATATTATTTGGGGGTCCAGCCATGCAGAAGAGTTTAGACACTAAGATAATATAATGAACACACCCATTATAAAGAAATCACATTAGGATTCTCTTTTTAAGCTGTTCCTTAAAACACTAGTGCATAGGAAATCTATTGGAGGAAGAAGCAGTGAAGGGTAGCCTAGGGTTAGTGTTAGGCTTAGGGTTAGGCTTAGGGTACGGCTTAGGGTACGGGTTCGGGGAGGGCTTCAAGTATGGCGTAGGGTATGGGTTAGGGTTAGGTTTAGGGTTAGTGTTAGGGTTAGGGCTCGGTTTAGGGTACAGGTTAGGATTAGGGTCCGTGTTAGGGTTAGGGTACGTGTTAGGGTTAGGGCAGTTATAAAACCTATCCCACTCTCTAGATACCCCTTAGCACTTAAAGGAATATTATTTGGGGGTCCAGCCATGGAGAAGAGTTTAGACATTAGGATAAGATAAGGAACACACCCATTATAAAGAAATCACATTAGGATTCTCTTTTTAAGCTGTTCCTTAAAACACTAGTGCTTAGGAAATCTATTGGAGGCAGAAGCAGTCAAGGGTAGCCTAGTGATAGGGTTAGGCTTAGGGTTAGGCTTAGGGTACGGCTTAGGGTACGGGTTCGGGGAGGGCTTCGGATACGGCGTAGGGTATGGGTTAGGGTTAGGGTTAGGGTTAGTGTTAGGGTTAGGGCTCGGTTTAGGGTACGGTTTAGGATTAGGGTACGTGTTAGGGTTAGGGTAGGGGTTAGGGTTAGGGTACGTGTTAGGGTTAGGGTTGTTATTAAACCTATCCCTCTCTCTAGATACCCCTTAGCACGTAAAGGAATATTATTTGGGGGTCCAGCCATGGAGAAGAGTTTAGACACTAGGATAAGATAAGGAACACACCCATTATAAAGAAATCACATTAGGATTCTCTTTTTAAGCTGTTCCTTAAAACACTATTGCATAGGAAATGTATTGGAGGCAGAAGCAGTCAAGGGAAGCCTAGGGTTAGGGTTAGGCTTAGGGTTAGGCTTAGGGTACGGCTTAGGGTAAGGGTTCGGGGAGGGCTTCGGGTACGGCGTAGGGTATGGGTTAGGGTTAGGGTTAGTGTTAGTGTTAGGGTTAGGGCTCGGTTTAGTGTACGGGATAGTATTAGGGTACGTGTTAGGGTTAGGGTAGGGGTGAGGGTAAGGGTACGCGTTAGGGTTAGGGTATTTATTAAACCTAGCCCACTCTCTAGATACCACTTAGCACGTAAAGGAATATTATTTTGGAGTCCAGCCATGGAGAAGAGTTTACACACTAAGATAATATAAGGAACACACACATTATAAAGAAATCACTTTAGGATTCCCTTTTTAAGCTCTTCCTTAAAACACTAGTGCTTAGCAAATCTATTGGAGGCAGAAGCAGTCAAGGGTAGCCTAGGGTTAGGGTTAGGCTTAGGGTTAGGCTTAGGGTACGGATTAGGGTAAGGGTTCGGGGAGGGGTTCGTGTACGGCGTAGGGTATGGGTTAGTGTTAGGGTTTGTGTTAGTGTTAGGGATAGGGCTCCGTTTAGGGTACGGGTTAGGATTAGGGTACGTGTTAGGGTTAGGGTAGGGGTTAGGGTTAGGGTACGCATTAGGGTTAGGGCAGTTATTAAACCTATCCCTCTCTCTAGATACCCCTTAGCAGGTAAAGCAATATTATTTGGGGGTCCATCCATGGAGAAGAGTTTAGACACTAAGATAATATAATGAACACACACATTATAAAGAAATCACATTAGGATTCTCTTTTTAAGCTATTCCTTAAAACACTAGTGCTTAGGAAATCTATTGGAGGCAGAAGCTGTCAAGGGTAGCCTAGGGTTAGGGTTAGGCTTGGGGTTAGGCTTAGGGTACGGCTTAGCGTACGGGTTCGGGGAGGGCTTCAGGTATGGCGTAGGGTATGGGTTAGGTTTAGGGTTAGTGTTAGGTTTAGGGCTCGTTTTAGGGTATTGGTTAGGATTAGGGTACGTGTTAGGGTTAGGGTAGGGGTTAGGGTTAGGGTACGCGGTAGGGTTAGGGTAGTGATTAAACCTATCCCACTCTCTAGATACCCCTTAGCACGTAAAGGAATATTATTTGGGGGTCTAGACATGGAGAAGAGTTTAGACACTAGGATAAGATAAGGAACACACCCATTATAAAGAAATCACATTAGGATTCTCTTTTTAAGCTGTTCCTTAAAACACTAGTGCTTAGGAAATCTATTGGAGGCAGAAGCTGTCAAGGGTAGCCTAGGGTTAGGGTTAGGCTTAGGATTAGGGTTAGGGTACGCGTTAGGGTTAGGGTATTTATTAAACCTATCCCACTCTCTAGGTACACCTTAGCACGTAAAGGAATATTATTTCGGGGTCCAGCCATGGAGAAGAGTTTAGACACTAGGATAAGATAAGGAACACACCTATTATAAAGAAATCACTTTAGGGTTCTCTTTTTAAGCTCTTCCTTAAAACACTAGTGCTTAGGAAATCTATTGGAGGCAGAAGCAGTCAAGAGTAGCCTAGGGTTAGGGTTAGGCTTAGGGTTAGGCTTAGGGTACGGCTTAGGGTATGGGTTCGGGGAGGGCTTCGGGTACAGCGTAGGGTATGGGTTAGGGTTAGGGTTAGTGTTAGGGTTAGGGCTCGGTTTAGGGTACGGTTTAGGGATAGGGTAGGGGTTAGGTTTAGGGTACGTGTTAGGATTAGGGCAGTTATTAAACCTATCCCACTCTCTAGATACCCCTTAGCACATAAAGGAATATTATTTGGGGGGCAGCCATGGAGAAGAATTTAGACACTAGGAAAAGATAAGGAACACACCCATTATAAAGAAATCACATTAGGATTCTCTTTTTAAGCTGTTCCTTAAAACACTAGTGCATAGGAAATCGATTGGAGGCAGAAGCAGTCAAGGGTAGCCTAGGGTTAGGGTTAGGCTTAGGGTTAGGCTTCGGGTACGGCTTAGGGTACGGGTTCGGGGAGGGCTTCGGGTACGGCGTAGGGTATGGGTTAGGGTTAGGGTTAGGGTTAGTGTTAGGGTTAGGGCTCGGTTTAGGGTACGGTTTAGGGTTAGGTTAGGGGTTAGGGTTAGGGTACGTGTTAGGGTTAGGGCAGTTATTAAACCTATCCCACTCTCTAGATACCCTTCAGCACGTAAAGGAATATTATTTGGGGGTCCAGCCATGGAGAAGAGTTTAGACATTAGGATAAGATAAGGAACACACCCATTATAAAGAAATCACATTAGGATTCTCTTTTTAAGCTGTTCCTTAAAACACTAGTGCTTAGGAAATCTATTGGAGGCAGAAGCAGTCAAGGGTAGCCTAGGGATAGGGTTAGGCTTAGGGTACGGCTTAGGGTACGGGTTCGGGGAGGGCTTCGGGTACGGCGTCGGGTATGGGTTAGGGTTAGGGTTAGGGTTAGTGTTAGGGTTAGGGCTCGGTTTAGGGTACGGTTTAGGATTAGGGTACGTGTTAGGGTTAGGGTAGGGGTTAGGGTTAGGGTACGTGTTCGGGTTAGGGTAGTTATTAAACCTATCCCTCTCTCTAGATACCCCTTAGCACGTAATGGAATATTATTTGGGCGTCCAGCCATGGAGAAGAGTTTAGACACTAGGATAAGATAAGGAACACACCCATTATAAAGAAATCACATTAGGATTCTCTTATTAAGCTGTTCCTTAAATCACTATTGCATAGGAAATGTATTGGAGGCAGAAGCAGTCAAGGGAAGCCTAGGGTTAGGGTTAGGCTTAGGGTTAGGCTTACGGTACGGCTTAGGGTAAGGGTTCGGGGAGGGCTTCGGGTACGGCGTAGGGTATGGGTTAGGGTTAGGGTTAGTGTTAGTGTTAGGGTTAGGGCTCGGTTTAGTGTACGGGATAGTATTAGGGTATGTGTTAGGGTTAGGGTAGGGGTGAGGGTTAGGGTACGCGTTAGGGTTACGATAGTTATTAAACCTAGCCCACTATCTAGATACCACTTAGCACGTAAAGGAATATTATTTGGGAGTCCAGCCATGGAGAAGAGTTTAGACACTAAGATAATATAAGGAACACACACATTATAAAGAAATCACATTAGGATTCCCTTTTCAAGCTGTTCCTTAAAACACTAGTGCTTAGGAAATCTATTGGAGGCAGAAACAGTCAAGGGTGGCCTAGGGTTAGGGTTAGGCTTAGGGTTAGGCTTAGGGTACGGCTTAGGGTACGGGTTCGGGGAGGGGTTCGTGTACGGCGTAGGGTATGGGTTAGTGTTAGGGTTTGTGTTAGTGTTAGGGATAGGGCTCCGTTTAGGGTACGGGTTAGGATTAGGCTACGTGTTAGGGTTAGGGTAGAGGTTAGGGTTAGGGTACGTGTTAGGGTTAGGGCAGTTATTAAACCTATCCCACTCTCTAGATACCCCTCAGCACGTAAAGGAATATTATTTGAGGGTCCAGGCATGGAGAAGAGTTTAGACATTAGGATAAGATAAGGAACACACCCATTATAAAGAAATCACATTAGGATTCTCTTTTTAAGCTCTTCCTTAAAACACTAGTGCTTAGCAAATCTATTGGAGGCAGAAGCAGTCAAGGGTAGCCTAGGGTTAGGGTTAGCCTTAGGGTTAGGCTTAGGGTACGGCTTAGGGTACGGGTTCGGGGAGGGCTTCGGGTACGGCGTAGGGTATGGGTTAGGGTTAGGGTTAGGGCTCGGTTTAGGGTACGGTTTAGGATTAGGGTACGTGTTAGTGTTAGGGTAGGGGTTAGGGTTAGGGTACGCGTTAGGGTTTGGGTAGTTATTAAACCTATCCCTCTCTCTAGATACCCCTTAGCACGTAAAGGAATATTATTTGGGGGTCTAGACATGGAGAAGAGTTTAGACACTAGGATAAGATAAGGAACACACCCATTATAAAGAAATCACATTAGGATTCTCTTTTTAACCTGTTCTTTAAAACACTATTGCATAGGAAATCTATTGGAGGCAGAAGCAGTCAAGGGAAGCCTAGGGTTAGCTTTAGGCTTAGGGTTAGGCTTAGGGTACGGCTTAGGTTACGAGTTCGGGGAGTGCTTCAGGTACGGCCTAGGGTATGGGTTAGGGTTAGGGTTAGGGTTAGTGTAAGGGTTAGGGCTCGGTTTAGGGTACGGTTTAGGGTTAGGGTAGGGGTTAGGGTTAGGGTACGTGTTAGGGTTAGGGCAGTTATTAAACCTATCCCACTCTCTAGATACCCCTTAGCACATAAAGGAATATTATTAGGGGGTCCAGCCATGGAGAAGAGTTTAGACACTAGGAAAAGATAAGGAACACACCCATCATAAAGAAATCACATTAGGATTCTCTTTTTAAGCTGTTCCTTAAAACACTAGTGCATAGGAAATCGATTGGAGGCAGAAGCAGTCAAGGGTAGCCTAGGGTTACAGTTAGGCTTAGGGTTAGGCTAAGGGTACGACTTAGGGTACGGGTTCGGGGAGGGCTTCGGGTATGGCGTAGGGTATGGGTTAGGGTTAGGTTTAGGGTTAGTGTTAGGGTTAGGGCTCGGTTTAGGGTACAGGTTAGGATTAGAGTACGTGTTAGGGTTAGGGTAGGTGTTAGGGTTAGGGTACGCGTTAGGGTTAGGGTAGTTATTAAACCTATCCCACTCTCTAGATACCCCTTAGCACGTAAAGGAATATTATTTGGGGGTCCAGCCATGGAGAAGAGTTTAGACACTAGGATAAGATAAGGAACACACCCATTATAAAGAAATCACATTAGGATTCTCTTTTTAAGCTGTTCCTTAAAACACTAGTGCTTAGGAAATCTACTGGATGCAGAAGGTCTCAAGGGTAGCCTAGGATTAGGGTTAGGCTTAGGTTTAGGCTTAGGGTACGGCTTAGGGTACGGTTTCGGGGAGGGCTTCGGGTACAGCGTAGGGTATGGGTTAGGGTTAGGGTTAGGTTTAGTGTTAGGGTTAGTGCTCGGTTTAAGGTATTGGTTAGGATTAGGGTACGTGTGAGGGTTACGGTAGGGGTTAGGGTTAGGGTACGCATTAGGGTTAGTGTAGTTATTAAACCTATCCCACTCTCTAGATACCCGTTAGCACGTAAAGGAATATTATTTGGAGGTCCAGCCATGGAGATGAGTTTAGACACTAGGATAAGATAAGGAACACACACATTATAAAGAAATCACTTTAGGATTCTCTTTTTAAGCTGTTCCTTAAAACACTAGTGCTTAGGAAATCTATTGGAGGCAGAAGCAGTCAAGGGTAGTCTAGGGTTAGGGTTAGGCTTAGGGTTAGGCTTAGGGTACGGCTTAGGGTACGGGTTCGGGGAAGGCTTCGGGTACGGCGTAGGGTATGGGTTAGTGTTAGGGTTTGGGTTAGTGTTAGGGTTAGGGCTCGGTTTAGGGTACGGTTTAGGATTAGGGTACGTGTTAGGGTTAGGGTAGGGGTTAGGGTTAGGGTACGTGTTAGGGTTAGGGTAGTTATTAAACCTATCCCACTCTCTAGATACCCCTGAGCACATAAAGGAAAATTATTTGGGGATCCAGCCATGGAGAAGACTTTAGACACTAGGATAAGATAAGGAACACACCCATTATAAAGAATTCACATTAGGATTTTCTTTTTAAGCTGTTCTTTAAAACACTAGTGCTTAGGAAATCTATTGGAAGCAGAAGCAGTCAAGGGTAGCCTAGGGTTAGGGTTAGGCTTAGGGTTAGGCTTAGGGCACTGCTTAGGGTACGGGTTCGGGGAGGGCTTTGGGTACGGCGTAGGGTATGGGTTAGGGTAAGGGTTAGGGTTAGTGTTAGGGTTAGGGCTCGATTTAGGGTACGGTTTAGGATTAGGTTACGTGTTAGGGTTAGGGTTAGAGTTAGGGTTAGGGTAGTTATTAAACCTATCCCACTCTCTAGATACCCCTTATCACGTAAAGAATATTATTTGGTGGTCCAGCCATGGAGAAGAGTTTAGACACTAGGATAAGATAAGGAAGACACACATTATAAAGAAATCACATTAGGATTCTCTTTTTATGCTGTTCCATAAAACACTAGTGCTTAGGAAATCTATTGGAGGCAGAAGCAGTCAAGGGTAGCCTAGGGTTAGGGTTAGGCTTAGGGTTAGGCTTAGGGTACGGCTTAGGGTACGGGTTCGGGGAGGGCTTCGGGTGCGGCGTAGGGTATGGGCTAGGGTTAGGGTTAGGGTTAGTGTTGGGGTTAGGGCTCGGTTTCGGGTATTGGTTAGGATTTAGAGTATGTGTTAGGGTTAGGGTAGGGGTTAGGGTTAGGGTACGCATTAAGGTTAGTGTAGTTAGGGTTAGGGTTAGGGTTAGGGTTAGGGTTAGGGTTAGGGTTAGGGTTAGGGTTAGGGTTAGGGTTAGGGTTAGGGTTAGGGTTAGGGCTCGGTTTAGGGTACAGTTTAGGTTTAGGGTACGCGTTAGGGTTAGTGTAGTTATTAAACCTATCCCACTCTATAGATACCCCTTAGCACGTAAAGGAATATTATTTGGGGGTCCAGCCATGGAGAAGAGTTTAGACACTAAGATAATATAAGGAACACACACATTATAAAGAAATCACTTTAGGATTCTCTTTTTAAGCTGTTCCTTAAAACACTAGTGCTTAGGAAATCTATTGGAGGCAGAAGCAGTCAAGGGTAGCCTAGGGTTAGGGTTAGGCTTAGGGTGTGGCTTAGGGTACGGGTTCGGGGAGGGCTATCGGTACGGCGTAGGGTATGGGTTAGGGTTAGGGTTAGGGTTAGTGTTACGGATAGGGCTCGGTTTAGGGTATTGGTTAGGATTAGGGTACGTGTTAGGGTTAGGGTAGGTGTTAGAGTTAGGGTACGCGTTAGGGTTAGGGTAGTTATTAAACCTATCCCACTCTCTAGATACCCCTTTGCACATAAAGGAATATTATTTGGGGGTCCAGCCATGGAGAAGAGTTTAGACACTAGGATAAGATAAGGAACACACCCATTATAAAGAAAGCACATTAGGATTCTCTTTTTAAGCTGTTCTTTAAAACACTAGTGCTTAGGAAATCTATTGGAGGCAGAAGCAGTCAAGGGTAGCCTAGGGTTAGGGTTAGGCTTAGGGTTAGGCTTAGGGCACTTCTTAGGGTACGGGTTCGGGGAGGGCTTCGGGTACGGCGTAGGGTATGGATTAGGGTAAGGGTTAGGGTTAGGACTCGGTTTAGGGTACGGTTTAGGATTAGGGTACGTGTTAGGGTTAGGGTAGGAGTTAGGGTTAGGGTACGTGTTTGGGTTAGGGTAGTTATTAAACCTATCTCACTCTCTAGATACCCCTTAGCACGTAAAGGAATATTATTTGGGGGTCCAGCCATGGAGAAGAGTTTAGACACTCGGCTAAGATAAGGAACACACCCTTTATAAAGAAATCACATTAGGATTCTCTTTATAAGCTGTTCCTTAAAACACTAGTGCTTAGGAAATCTATTGGGGGCAGAAGCAGTCAAGAGTAGCCTACTGTTAGGGTTAGGCTTAGGGTTAGGCTAAGGGTACGGCTTAGGGTACGGGTTAGGGGAGGGCTTCGGGTACGGCGTAGGGTATGGGTTAGTGTTAGGGTTAGAGTTAGTGTTAGGGTTAGGGCTCGGTTTAGGGTACAGTTTAGGTTTAGGGTACGTGTTAGGGTTAGGGTAGGGGTTAGGGTTAGGGTACGCGTTAGGGTTAGGGTAGTTATTAAACCTATCCCACTCTCTAGATACCCCTTTGCACATAAAGGAATATTATTTGGGGACCAGCCATGGAGAAGAGTTTAGCCACTAGGATAAGATAAGGAACACACCCATTATAAAGAAATCACATTAGGATTCTCTTTTTAAGCTGTTCTTTAAAACACTAGTGCTTAGGAAATCTATTGGAGGCAGAAGCAGTCAAGGGTAGCCTAGGGTTAGGGTTAGGCTTAGGGTTAGGCTTAGGGCACTGTTTAGGGTACGGGTTCGGGGAGGGCTTCGGGTACGGCGTAGGTTATGGGTTAGGGTAAGGGTTAGGGTTAGTGTTAGGGTTAGGGCTCGGTTTAGGGTACGGTTTAGGATTAGGGTACGTGTTAGGGTTAGGGTAGGAGTTAGGGTTAGGGTACGTGTTCGGGTTAGGGTAGTTATTAAACCTATCCCACTCTCTAGATACCCCTTAGCACGTAAATAATATTATTTGGTGGTCCAGCCATGGAGAAGAATTTAGACACTAGGATAAGATAAGGAACACACCCATTATAAAGAAATCACATTAGGATTCTCTTTTTAAGCTGTTCTTTAAAACACTATTGCTTAGGAAATCTATTGGAGGCAGAAGCAGTCAAGGGTAGCCTAGGGTTAGGGTTAGGCTTAGGGTTAGGCTTAGGGCACTGCTTAGGGTACGGGTTCGGGGAGGGCTTCGTGTACGGCGTAGGGTATGGGTTAGGGTAAGTGTTAGGGTTAGTGTTAGGGTTAGGGCTCGGTTTAGGGTACGGTTTAGGATTAGGGTACGTGTTAGGGTTAGGGTAGGAGTTAGGGTTAGGGTACGTGTTAGGGTTAGGGTAGTTATTAAACCTATCCCACTCTATAGATACCCCTTTGCACGTAAATAATATTATTTGGTGGTCCAGCCATGGAGAAGAGTTTAGACACTAGGATAAGATAAGGAACACAACCATTATAAAGAAATCACATTAGGATTCTCTTTTTAAGCTGTTCCTTAAAACACTAGTGCTTAGGAAATCTATTGGAGGCAGAAGCTGTCAAGGGTAGCCTAGGGTTACGGTTAGGCTTAGGGTTAGGCTTAGGGTGTGGCTTAGGGTACGGGTGCGGGGAGGGCTATCGGTACGGCGTAGGGTATGGGTTAGGGTTAGGGTTAGGGTTAGTGTTGGGGTTAGGGCTCGGTTTAGGGTATTGGTTAGGATTTAGAGTACGTGTTAGGGTTAGGGTAGGGGTTAGGGTTAGAGTACGCATTAAGGTTAGTGTAGTTATTAAACCTATCTCACTCTCTAGATACCCCTTAGCACGTAAAGGAATATTATTTGGGGGTCCAGCCATGGAGAAGAGTTTAGACACTAGGCTAAGATAAGTAACACACCCTTTATAAAGAAATCACATTAGGATTCTCTTTATAAGCTGTTCCTTAAAACACTAGTGCTTAGGAAATTTATTGGGGGCAGAAGCAGTCAAGAGTAGCCTAGTGTTAGGGTTAGGCTTAGGGTTAGGCTAAGGGTATGGCTTAGGTTACGGGTTCGGGGAGGGCTTCGGGTACGGCGTAGGGTATGGGTTAGTGTTAGGGTTAGAGTTAGTGTTAGGGTTAGGGCTCGGTTTAGGGTACAGTTTAGGTTTAGGGTACGTGTTAGGGTTAGGGTAGGGGTTAGGGTTAGGGTACACGTTAGGGTTAGGGTAGTTATTAAACCTATCCAACTCTCTAGATACCCCTTAGCATGTAAAGGAATATTATTTGAGGGTCCAGCCATGGAGAAGAGTTTAGACACTAAGATAATATAAGGAACACACACATTATAAAGAAATCACATTAGGATTCTCTTTTTAAGCTGTTCTTTAAAACACTAGTGCTTAGGAAATTTATTGGAGGCAGAAGCAGTCAAGGGTAGCCTAGGGTTAGGGTTAGGCTTAGGGTTAAGCTTAGGGCCCTGCTTAGGGTACGGGTTCGGGGAGGGCTTCGGGTACGGCGTAGGGTATGGGTTAGGGTAAGGGTTAGGGTTAGTGTTAGGGTTAGGGCTCGGTTTAGGGTACGGTTTAGGATTAGGATACGTGTTAGGGTTAGGGTAGGAGTTAGGGTTAGGGTACGTGTTTGGGTTAGGGTAGTTATTAAACCTATCCCACTCTCTAGATACCCCTTAGCACGTAAATAATATTATTTGGTGGTCCAGCCATGGAGAAGAATTTAGACACTAGGATAAGATAAGGAACACACCCATTATAAAGAAATCACATTAGGATTCTCTTTTTAAGCTGTTCTTGAAAACACTAGTGCTTAGGAAATCTATTGGAGGCAGAAGCAGTCAAGGGTAGCCTAGGGTTAGGGTTAGGCTTAGGGTTAGGCTAAGGGTACGGCTTAGGGTACGGGTTCGGGGAGGGCTTCGGGTACGGCGTATGGTATGGGTTAGGGTTAGGGTTTGGGTTAGTGTTAGGGTTAGGGCTCCGTTTAGGGTACGGGTTAGGATTAGGGTACGTGTTAGGGTTAGGCTAGGGGTTAAGGTTAGGGTACGCATTAGGGTTAGGGTAGTTATTAAACCTATCCCACTCTCTAGATACCCCTTAGCACGTAAAGGAATATTATTTGGGGGTCCAGCCATGGAGAAGAGTTTAGACACTAGGATAAGATAAGGAACACACCCATTATAAAGAAATCACATTAGGATTCTCTTTTTAAGCTGTTCCTTAAAACACTAGTGCTTAGGAAATCTATTGGAGGCAGAAGCATTCAAGGGTAGCCTAGGGTTAGGGATAGGCTTAGGTTTAGGCTTAGGGTACAGCTTAGGGTATGGCTTCGGGGAGGGTTTCGGGTACGGCGTACGGTATGGGTTAGGGTTAGGGTTAGTGTTAGGGTTAGGGTTAGGGCTCGGGTTAGGGTACGGGTTAGGATTAGGGTACGTGTTAGTGTTAGGATAGGGGTTAGGGTTAGGGTACGCGTTAGGGTTAGGGTAGTTATTAAACCTATCCCACTCTCTAGATACCCCTTAGCACGTAAAGGAATATTATTTGGGGTTCCAGCCATGGAGAAAAGTTTAGACACTAGGATAAGATAAGGAACATACCCATTATAAAGAAATCACATTAGGATTCTCTTTTTAAGCTGTTCCTTAAAACACTAGTGCTTAGGAAATCTATTGGATGCAGAAGCTGTCAAGGGTAGCCTAGGATTAGGGTTAGGCTTAGGGTTAGGCTTAGGGTACGGCTTAGGGTACGGTTTCTGGGAGGGCTTCGGGTACAGCGTAGGGTATGGGTTAGGGTTAGGGTTAGGTTTAGTGTTAGGGTTAGTGCTCGGTTTAAGTTATTGGTTAGGATTAGGGTACGTGTTAGGGTTACGGTAGGGGTTAGGGTTAGGGTACGCATTAGGGTTAGTGTAGTTATTAAACCTATCCCACTCTCTAGATACCCCTTAGCACGTAAAGGAATATTATTTGGAGGTCCAGCCATGGAGATGAGTTTAGACACTAGGATAAGATAAGGAATACCCCCATTATAAAGAAATCACATTAGGATTCTCTTTTTAAGCTCTTCCTTAAAACGCTAGTGCTTAGAAAATCTATTGGAGGCAGAAGCAGTCAAGGGTAGCCTAGGGTTACGGTTAGGCTTAGGGTTAGCGTTAGGGTACGGCTTAGGGTACGGGTTCGTGGAGGGTTTCGGGTACGGCATAGGGTATGGGTTAGGATTAGGGTTATGTTTAGTGTTAGGGTTAGGGCACGGTTTAGGGTACGAGTTAGCGTTAGGGTAGGGGTTAGGGCTAGGGTACGCGGTAGGGTTAGGGTAGTGATTAAACCTATCCCACTCTCTAGATACCCCTTAGCACGTAAAGGAATATTATTTGGAGGTCCAGCCATGGAGACGAGTTTAGACACTAGGATAAGATAAGGAACACACCCATTATAAAGAAATCACATTAGGATTCTCTTTTTAAGCTGTTCCTTAAAACACTAGTGCTTAGGAAATCTATTGGAGGCAGAAGCAGTCAAGGGTAGCCTAGGGTTAGGGTTAGGCTTAGGGTTAGGCTTAGGGTGCGAATTAGAGTACGGGTTCGGGGAGGGCTTCGGGTACGGCGTAGGGTATGGGTTAGGGTTAGGGTTAGGGTTAGTGTTGGGGTTAGGGCTCGGTTTAGGGTATTGGTTAGGATTTAGAGTACGTGTTAGGGTTAGGGTAGGGGTTAGGGTTAGAGTACGCATTAAGGTTAGTGTAGTTATTAAACCTATCTCACTCTCTAGATACCCCTTAGCACGTAAAGGAATATTATTTGGGGGTCCAGCCATGGAGAAGAGTTTAGACACTAGGCTAAGATAAGTAACACACCCTTTATAAAGAAATCACATTAGGATTCTCTTTATAAGCTGTTCCTTAAAACACTAGTGCTTAGGAAATTTATTGGGGGCAGAAGCAGTCAAGAGTAGCCTAGTGTTAGGGTTAGGCTTAGGGTTAGGCTAAGGGTATGGCTTAGGTTACGGGTTCGGGGAGGGCTTCGGGTACGGCGTAGGGTATGGGTTAGTGTTAGGGTTAGAGTTAGTGTTAGGGTTAGGGCTCGGTTTAGGGTACAGTTTAGGTTTAGGGTACGTGTTAGGGTTAGGGTAGGGGTTAGGGTTAGGGTACACGTTAGGGTTAGGGTAGTTATTAAACCTATCCAACTCTCTAGATACCCCTTAGCATGTAAAGGAATATTATTTGAGGGTCCAGCCATGGAGAAGAGTTTAGACACTAAGATAATATAAGGAACACACACATTATAAAGAAATCACATTAGGATTCTCTTTTTAAGCTGTTCTTTAAAACACTAGTGCTTAGGAAATTTATTGGAGGCAGAAGCAGTCAAGGGTAGCCTAGGGTTAGGGTTAGGCTTAGGGTTAGGCTTAGGGCCCTGCTTAGGGTACGGGTTCGGGGAGGGCTTCGGGTACGGCGTAGGGTATGGGTTAGGGTAAGGGTTAGGGTTAGTGTTAGGGTTAGGGCTCGGTTTAGGGTACGGTTTAGGATTAGGATACGTGTTAGGGTTAGGGTAGGAGTTAGGGTTAGGGTACGTGTTTGGGTTAGGGTAGTTATTAAACCTATCCCACTCTCTAGATACCCCTTAGCACGTAAATAATATTATTTGGTGGTCCAGCCATGGAGAAGAATTTAGACACTAGGATAAGATAAGGAACACACCCATTATAAAGAAATCACATTAGGATTCTCTTTTTAAGCTGTTCTTGAAAACACTAGTGCTTAGGAAATCTATTGGAGGCAGAAGCAGTCAAGGGTAGCCTAGGGTTAGGGTTAGGCTTAGGGTTAGGCTAAGGGTACGGCTTAGGGTACGGGTTCGGGGAGGGCTTCGGGTACGGCGTATGGTATGGGTTAGGGTTAGGGTTTGGGTTAGTGTTAGGGTTAGGGCTCCGTTTAGGGTACGGGTTAGGATTAGGGTACGTGTTAGGGTTAGGCTAGGGGTTAAGGTTAGGGTACGCATTAGGGTTAGGGTAGTTATTAAACCTATCCCACTCTCTAGATACCCCTTAGCACGTAAAGGAATATTATTTGGGGGTCCAGCCATGGAGAAGAGTTTAGACACTAGGATAAGATAAGGAACACACCCATTATAAAGAAATCACATTAGGATTCTCTTTTTAAGCTGTTCTTGAAAACACTAGTGCTTAGGAAATCTATTGGAGGCAGAAGCAGTCAAGGGTAGCCTAGGGTTAGGGTTAGGCTTAGGGTTAGGCTAAGGGTACGGCTTAGGGTACGGGTTCGGGGAGGGCTTCGGGTACGGCGTATGGTATGGGTTAGGGTTAGGGTTTGGGTTAGTGTTAGGGTTAGGGCTCCGTTTAGGGTACGGGTTAGGATTAGGGTACGTGTTAGGGTTAGGCTAGGGGTTAAGGTTAGGGTACGCATTAGGGTTAGGGTAGTTATTAAACCTATCCCACTCTCTAGATACCCCTTAGCACGTAAAGGAATATTATTTGGGGGTCCAGCCATGGAGAAGAGTTTAGACACTAGGATAAGATAAGGAACACACCCATTATAAAGAAATCACATTAGGATTCTCTTTTTAAGCTGTTCCTTAAAACACTAGTGCTTAGGAAATCTATTGGAGGCAGAAGCATTCAAGGGTAGCCTAGGGTTAGGGATAGGCTTAGGTTTAGGCTTAGGGTACAGCTTAGGGTATGGCTTCGGGGAGGGTTTCGGGTACGGCGTACGGTATGGGTTAGGGTTAGGGTTAGTGTTAGGGTTAGGGTTAGGGCTCGGGTTAGGGTACGGGTTAGGATTAGGGTACGTGTTAGTGTTAGGATAGGGGTTAGGGTTAGGGTACGCGTTAGGGTTAGGGTAGTTATTAAACCTATCCCACTCTCTAGATACCCCTTAGCACGTAAAGGAATATTATTTGGGGTTCCAGCCATGGAGAAAAGTTTAGACACTAGGATAAGATAAGGAACATACCCATTATAAAGAAATCACATTAGGATTCTCTTTTTAAGCTGTTCCTTAAAACACTAGTGCTTAGGAAATCTATTGGATGCAGAAGCTGTCAAGGGTAGCCTAGGATTAGGGTTAGGCTTAGGGTTAGGCTTAGGGTACGGCTTAGGGTACGGTTTCTGGGAGGGCTTCGGGTACAGCGTAGGGTATGGGTTAGGGTTAGGGTTAGGTTTAGTGTTAGGGTTAGTGCTCGGTTTAAGTTATTGGTTAGGATTAGGGTACGTGTTAGGGTTACGGTAGGGGTTAGGGTTAGGGTACGCATTAGGGTTAGTGTAGTTATTAAACCTATCCCACTCTCTAGATACCCCTTAGCACGTAAAGGAATATTATTTGGAGGTCCAGCCATGGAGATGAGTTTAGACACTAGGATAAGATAAGGAATACCCCCATTATAAAGAAATCACATTAGGATTCTCTTTTTAAGCTCTTCCTTAAAACGCTAGTGCTTAGAAAATCTATTGGAGGCAGAAGCAGTCAAGGGTAGCCTAGGGTTACGGTTAGGCTTAGGGTTAGCGTTAGGGTACGGCTTAGGGTACGGGTTCGTGGAGGGTTTCGGGTACGGCATAGGGTATGGGTTAGGATTAGGGTTATGTTTAGTGTTAGGGTTAGGGCACGGTTTAGGGTACGAGTTAGCGTTAGGGTAGGGGTTAGGGCTAGGGTACGCGGTAGGGTTAGGGTAGTGATTAAACCTATCCCACTCTCTAGATACCCCTTAGCACGTAAAGGAATATTATTTGGAGGTCCAGCCATGGAGACGAGTTTAGACACTAGGATAAGATAAGGAACACACCCATTATAAAGAAATCACATTAGGATTCTCTTTTTAAGCTGTTCCTTAAAACACTAGTGCTTAGGAAATCTATTGGAGGCAGAAGCAGTCAAGGGTAGCCTAGGGTTAGGGTTAGGCTTAGGGTTAGGCTTAGGGTGCGAATTAGAGTACGGGTTCGGGGAGGGCTTCGGGTACGGCGTAGGGTATGGGTTAGGGTTAGGGTTAGGGTTAGTGTTGGGGTTAGGGCTCGGTTTAGGGTATTGGTTAGGATTTAGAGTACGTGTTAGGGTTAGGGTAGGGGTTAGGGTTAGAGTACGCATTAAGGTTAGTGTAGTTATTAAACCTATCTCACTCTCTAGATACCCCTTAGCACGTAAAGGAATATTATTTGGGGGTCCAGCCATGGAGAAGAGTTTAGACACTAGGCTAAGATAAGTAACACACCCTTTATAAAGAAATCACATTAGGATTCTCTTTATAAGCTGTTCCTTAAAACACTAGTGCTTAGGAAATTTATTGGGGGCAGAAGCAGTCAAGAGTAGCCTAGTGTTAGGGTTAGGCTTAGGGTTAGGCTAAGGGTATGGCTTAGGTTACGGGTTCGGGGAGGGCTTCGGGTACGGCGTAGGGTATGGGTTAGTGTTAGGGTTAGAGTTAGTGTTAGGGTTAGGGCTCGGTTTAGGGTACAGTTTAGGTTTAGGGTACGTGTTAGGGTTAGGGTAGGGGTTAGGGTTAGGGTACACGTTAGGGTTAGGGTAGTTATTAAACCTATCCAACTCTCTAGATACCCCTTAGCATGTAAAGGAATATTATTTGAGGGTCCAGCCATGGAGAAGAGTTTAGACACTAAGATAATATAAGGAACACACACATTATAAAGAAATCACATTAGGATTCTCTTTTTAAGCTGTTCTTTAAAACACTAGTGCTTAGGAAATTTATTGGAGGCAGAA
>NW_028124648.1:0-77498 GCF_965194825.1 Balaenoptera physalus
GGTTCCAGGACACTTGTCATCACAATGCTCCATGAACTCTGTTATCTCAATGTTCCATGGCCTTTGTATTCACAATGCTCCATTGTCCTGATAATCGCATTGCTCCATGAACACTTTCATCCCAATGCTCCTTGACCACTGTCACCCTAATTCCCCATGACGTCTCGCCTCACTGTCTTCCAAGGCCACTCTCATCAAAATGCTCCATGATCTGTGTCAGCACAATATTGCATGACACTTGTCATCACAATGCTCCATGATGCCTGTCATCACAATGCTCCATGAATTTGTTATCACAATGCTCCAGGACCAGTTTCATCACAGTAGTCCATCCCCCTTTTCATCACAGTGCACAATGAAACCTTTCATTACAATGCTACATGACACTTGTCATCACAATGCTCAACGGCCGTTATCGTCACAATGCTCCCAGGCACTTTTCATCACGATGTTCCATGAAAACTTACATCACTTTGCTCCACGACCATTGTCATCACAATAGTCCATACCCTTGTCAACACAATGCTGCATAATCCCTGTCATCACAATTCTCCTTGACTGCTGTCATCACGATAATCCAGGACAATTTTCATAACAATGGTTCATTCCCCCAGTCATCTCAGTGCTCCATGATACCTTTCATCACAATTCCTAGAAGATCAATGTCATCACAAGGCCCCATGACACCTGTCATCACAATTCGCTATGACCCTTGTCATCACAATACTCGATGAACCGTGTCATCACAGTGTTCCAGGGCACATGTCATCACAATGATCCATGACGACTTTCATCACAATGCTCCAATACACCTGTCATCACAATGCTCCATGGCCCCTGTTATCATATTGCTCCATGATCACTTTCATCACAATGATCCATGACCAATGTCATCACCATTCCTAATGATGCCTGTCATCTCAATGCTCCATGGCACCTTCATCACAATGCTCCATGAACCCATTCATCACAATGTTCCCTGTCCTTTTCATCACAATGTTCCATGGGCCCTGTCATCACAATGCTCCATGCGCTTGTCATCAAAATGCTCCAGAACTCTTGTCATCATAATGCTCCATGCCAGTGTCATCAAAATGCCCCATGACACTTGTCATCACAATGCTCCACGTCATTTGTCATCACAATGCTCCATGACCCTTGTCATAACAATGGTCCATGGCCTTGTCATCACAATGTTCCATGGCCTCTGACATCACTATGCTCTATGGTTTTTCTCATCACAATGCTCTTTGACCCCTGTCATCACAATGCTTGATGACCATTGTCATCACAATGCTCCAAGAACCCTGTCATCACAATGCTCCATGCCATTGACATCACAATGCTCCATGGCCCTTGTAATTAGAATGCTCCATGCCCTTGTCATCACAATGCTCCAGAACACTTGTGATCATAATACGCCTTTCCTGTGTCATCCCATTGCTCAATGACCCTTGTCATCAAAATATTCCTTGTCCTTTGTCATCACAGTGCTCCATGATACCTTTAATCAAAATTCTACATGACAACTGTCATCACAATGCAAGATGACCAATGTCATCACAAGGCCCCATGACACGTGTCATCACAATTCGCCTTGGCCCTGGACATCTCAATGCTGTATGAACCATGTCATCACTAGGTTCCAGGACACTTGTCATCACAATGCTCCATGAACTCTGTTATCTCAATGTTCCATGGCCTTTGTATTCACAATGCTCCATTGTCCTGATAATCGCATTGCTCCATGAACACTTTCATCCCAATGCTCCTTGACCACTGTCACCCTAATTCCCCATGACGTCTCGCCTCACTGTCTTCCAAGGCCACTCTCATCAAAATGCTCCATGATCTGTGTCAGCACAATATTGGATGACACTTGTCATCACAATGCTCCATGATGCCTGTCATCACAATGCTCCATGAATTTGTTATCACAATGCTCCAGGACCAGTTTCATCACAATACTCCATCCCCCTTTTCATCACAGTGCACAATGAAACCTTTCATTACAATGCTCCATGACACTTGTCATCACAATGCTCAACGGCCTTTATCGTCACAATGCTCCCAGGCACTTTTCATCACGATGTTCCATGAAAACTTACATCACTTTGCTCCACGACCATTGTCATCACAATAGTCCATACCCTTGTCAACACAATGCTGCATAATCCCTGTCATCACAATTCTCCTTGACTGCTGTCATCACGATAATCCAGGACAATTTTCAGAACAATGGTTCATTCCCCCAGTCATCTCAGTGCTCCATGATACCTTTCATCACAATTCCTAGATGATCAATGTCATCACAAGGCCCCATGACACCTGTCATCACAATTCGCTATGACCCTTGTCATCACAATACTCGATGAACCGTGTCATCACAGTGTTCCAGGGCACATGTCATCACAATGATCCATGACGACTTTCATCACAATGCTCCAATACACCTGTCATCACAATGCTCCATGGCCCCTGTTATCATATTGCTCCATGATCACTTTCATCACAATGATCCATGACCAATGTCATCACCATTCCTAATGACGCCTGTCATCTCAATGCTCCATGGCACCTTCATCACAATGCTCCATGAACCCATTCATCACAATGTTCCCTGTCCTTTTCATCACAATGTTCCATGGGCCCTGTCATCACAATGCTCCATGCGCTTGTCATCAAAATGCTCCAGAACTCTTGTCATCATAATGCTCCATGCCAGTGTCATCAAAATGCCCCATGACACTTGTCATCACAATGCTCCACGTCATTTGTCATCACAATGCTCCATGACCCTTGTCATAACAATGGTCCATGGCCTTGTCATCACAATGTTCCATGCCCTCTGACATCACTATGCTCGACGGTTTTTCTCATCACAATGCTCTTTGACCCCTGTCATCACAATGCTTGATGACCATTGTCATCACAATGCTCCAAGAACCCTGTCATCACAATGCTCCATGCCGTTGACATCACAATGCTCCATGGCCCTTGTAATTAGAATGCTCCATGCCCTTGTCATCACAATGCTCCAGAACACTTGTGATCATAATACGCCTTTCCTGTGTCATCCCATTGCTCAATGACCCTTGTCATCAAAATCTTCCTTGTCCTTTGTCATCACAGTGCTCCATGATACCTTTAATCAAAATTCTACATGACAACTGTCATCACAATGCAAGATGACCAATGTCATCACAAGGCCCCATGACACGTGTCATCACAATTCGCCTTGGCCCTTGACATCTCAATGCTGTATGAACCGTGTCATCACTAGGTTCCAGGACACTTGTCATCACAATGCTCCATGAACTCTGTTATCTCAATGTTCCATGGCCTTTGTATTCACAATGCTCCATTGTCCTGATAATCGCATTGCTCCATGAACACTTTCATCACAATGCTCCTTGACCACTGTCACCCTAATTCCCCATGACGTCTCGCCTCACTGTCTTCCAAGGCCACTCTCATCAAAATGCTCCATGATCTGTGTCAGCACAATATTGCATGACACTTGTCATCACAATGCTCCATGATGCCTGTCATCACAATGCTCCATGAATTTGTTATCACAATGCTCCAGGACCAGGTTCATCACAATACTCCATCCCCCTTTTCATCACAGTGCACAATGAAACCTTTCATTACAATGCTCCATGACACTTGTCATCACAATGCTCAACGGCCTTTATCGTCACAATGCTCCCAGGCACTTTTCATCACGATGTTCCATGAAAACTTACATCACTTTGCCTCACGACCATTGTCATCACAATAGTCCATACCCTTGTCAACACAATGCTGCATAATCCCTGTCATCACAATTCTCCTTGACTGCTGTCATCACGATAATCCAGGACAATTTTCATAACAATGGTTCATTCCCCCAGTCATCTCAGTGCTCCATGATACCTTTCATCACAATTCCTAGATGATCAATGTCATCACAAGGCCCCATGACACCTGTCATCACAATTCGCTATGACCCTTGTCATCACAATACTCGATGAACCGTGTCATCACAGTGTTCCAGGGCACATGTCATCACAATGATCCATGACGACTTTCATCACAATGCTCCAATACACCTGTCATCACAATGCTCCATGGCCCCTGTTATCATATTGCTCCATGATCACTTTCATCACAATGATCCATGACCAATGTCATCACCATTCCTAATGACGCCTGTCATCTCAATGCTCCATGGCACCTTCATCACAATGCTCCATGAACCCATTCATCACAATGTTCCCTGTCCTTTTCATCACAATGTTCCATGGGCCCTGTCATCACAATGCTCCATGCGCTTGTCATCAAAATGCTCCAGAACTCTTGTCATCATAATGCTCCATGCCAGTGTCATCAAAATGCCCCATGACACTTGTCATCACAATGCTCCACGTCATTTGTCATCACAATGCTCCATGACCCTTGTCATAACAATGGTCCATGGCCTTGTCATCACAATGTTCCATGGCCTCTGACATCACTATGCTCGACGGTTTTTCTCATCACAATGCTCTTTGACCCCTGTCATCACAATGCTTGATGACCATTGTCATCACAATGCTCCAAGAACCCTGTCATCACAATGCTCCATGCCGTTGACATCACAATGCTCCATGGCCCTTGTAATTAGAATGCTCCATGCCCTTGTCATCACAATGCTCCAGAACACTTGTGATCATAATACGCCTTTCCTGTGTCATCCCATTGCTCAATGACCCTTGTCATCAAAATATTCCTTGTCCTTTGTCATCACAGTGCTCCATGATACCTTTAATCAAAATTCTACATGACAACTGTCATCACAATGCAAGATGACCAATGTCATCACAAGGCCCCATGACACGTGTCATCACAATTCGCCTTGGCCCTGGACATCTCAATGCTGTATGAACCGTGTCATCACTAGGTTCCAGGACACTTGTCATCACAATGCTCCATGAACTCTGTTATCTCAATGTTCCATGGCCTTTGAATTCACAATGCTCCATTGTCCTGATAATCGCATTGCTCCATGAACACTTTCATCACAATGCTCCTTGACCACTGTCACCCTAATTCCCCATGACGTCTCGCCTCACTGTCTTCCAAGGCCACTCTCATCAAAATGCTCCATGATCTGTGTCAGCACAATATTGCATGACACTTGTCATCACAATGCTCCATGATGCCTGTCATCACAATGCTCCATGAATTTGTTATCACAATGCTCCAGGACCAGTTTCATCACAATACTCCATCCCCCTTTTCATCACAGTGCACAATGAAACCTTTCATTACAATGCTCCATGACACTTGTCATCACAATGCTCAACGGCCTTTATCGTCACAATGCTCCCAGGCACTTTTCATCATGATGTTCCATGAAAACTTACATCACTTTGCTCCACGACCATTGTCATCACAATAGTCCATACCCTTGTCAACACAATGCTGCATAATCCCTGTCATCACAATTCTCCTTGACTGCTGTCATCACGATAATCCAGGACAATTTTCATAACAATGGTTCATTCCCCCAGTCATCTCAGTGCTCCATGATACCTTTCATCACAATTCCTAGATGATCAATGTCATCACAAGGCCCCATGACACCTGTCATCACAATTTGCTATGACCCTTGTCATCACAATACTCGATGAACCGTGTCATCACAGTGTTCCAGGGCACATGTCATCACAATGATCCATGACGACTTTCATCACAATGCTCCAATACACCTGTCATCACAATGCTCCATGGCCCCTGTTATCATATTGCTCCATGATCACTTTCATCACAATGATCCATGACCAATGTCATCACCGTTCCTAATGACGCCTGTCATCTCAATGCTCCATTGCACCTTCATCACAATGCTCCATGAACCCATTCATCACAATGTTCCCTGTCCTTTTCATCACAATGTTCCATGGGCCCTGTCATCACAATGCTCCATGCGCTTGTCATCAAAATGCTCCAGAACTCTTGTCATCATAATGCTCCATGCCAGTGTCATCAAAATGCCCCATGACACTTGTCATCACAATGCTCCACGTCATTTGTCATCACAATGCTCCATGACCCTTGTCATAACAATGGTCCATGGCCTTGTCATCACAATGTTCCATGGCCTCTGACATCACTATGCTCTATGGTTTTTCTCATCACAATGCTCTTTGACCCCTGTCATCACAATGCTTGATGACCATTGTCATCACAATGCTCCAAGAACCCTGTCATCACAATGCTCCATGCCATTGACATCACAATGCTCCATGGCCCTTGTAATTAGAATGCTCCATGCCCTTGTCATCACAATGCTCCAGAACACTTGTGATCATAATACGCCTTTCCTGTGTCATCCCATTGCTCAATGACCCTTGTCATCAAAATATTCCTTGTCCTTTGTCATCACAGTGCTCCATGATACCTTTAATCAAAATTCTACATGACAACTGTCATCACAATGCAAGATGACCAATGTCATCACAAGGCCCCATGACACGTGTCATCACAATTCGCCTTGGCCCTTGACATCTCAATGCTGTATGAACCGTGTCATCACTAGGTTCCAGGACACTTGTCATCACCATGCTCCATGAACTCTGTTATCTCAATGTTCCATGGCCTATGTATTCACAATGCTCCATTGTCCTGATAATCGCATTGCTCCATGAACACTTTCATCACAATGCTCCTTGACCACTCTCACCCTAATTCCCCATGACGTCTCGCCTCACTGTCTTCCAAGGCCACTCTCATCAAAATGCTCCATGATCTGTGTCAGCACAATATTGCATGACACTTGCCATCACAATGCTCCATGATGCCTGTCATCACAATGCTCCATGAATGTGTCATCACAATGCTCCAGGACCAGTTTCATCACAATACTCCATCCCCCTTTTCATCACAGTGCACAATGAAACCTTTCATTACAATCCTCCATGACACTTGTCATCACAATGCTCAATGGCCTTTATCGTCACAATGCTCCCAGGCACTTTTCATCACGATGTTCCATGAAAACTTACATCACTTTGCTCCACGACCATTGTCATCACAATAGTCCATACCCTTGTCAACACAATGCTGCATAATCCCTGTCATCACAATTCTCCTTGACTGCTGTCATCACGATAATCCAGGACAATTTTCATAACAATGGTTCATTCCCCCAGTCATCTCAGTGCTCCATGATACCTTTCATCACAATTCCTAGATGATCAATGTCATCACAAGGCCCCATGACACCTGTCATCACAATTCGCTATGACCCTTGTCATCACAATACTCGATGAACCGTGTCATCACAGTGTTCCAGGGCACATGTCATCACAATGATCCATGACGATTTTCATCACAATGCTCCAATACACCTGTCATCACAATGCTCCATGGCCCCTGTTATCATATTGCTCCATGATCACTTTCATCACAATGATCCATGACCAATGTCATCACCATTCCTAATGACGCCTGTCATCTCAATGCTCCATGGCACCTTCATCACAATGCTCCATGAACCCATTCATCACAATGTTCCCTGTCCTTTTCATCACAATGTTCCATGGGCCCTGTCATCACAATGCTCCATGCGCTTGTCATCAAAATGCTCCAGAACTCTTGTCATCATAATGCTCCATGCCAGTGTCATCAAAATGCCCCATGACACTTGTCATCACAATGCTCCACGTCATTTGTCATCACAATGCTCCATGACCCTTGTCATAACAATGGTCCATGGCCTTGTCATCACAATGTTCCATGGCCTCTGACATCACTATGCTCTATGGTTTTTCTCATCACAATGCTCTTTGACCCCTGTCATCACAATGCTTGATGACCATTGTCATCACAATGCTCCAAGAACCCTGTCATCACAATGCTCCATGCCGTTGACATCACAATGCTCCATGGCCCTTGTAATTAGAATGCTCCATGCCCTTGTCATCACAATGCTCCAGAACACTTGTGATCATAATACGCCTTTCCTGTGTCATCCCATTGCTCAATGACCCTTGTCATCAAAATATTCCTTGTCCTTTGTCATCACAGTGCTCCATGATACCTTTAATCAAAATTCTACATGACAACTGTCATCACAATGCAAGATGACCAATGTCATCACAAGGCCCCATGACACGTGTCATCACAATTCGCCTTGGCCCTTGACATCTCAATGCTGTATGAACCGTGTCATCACTAGGTTCCAGGACACTTGTCATCACCATGCTCCATGAACTCTGTTATCTCAATGTTCCATGGCCTATGTATTCACAATGCTCCATTGTCCTGATAATCGCATTGCTCCATGAACACTTTCATCACAATGCTCCTTGACCACTCTCACCCTAATTCCCCATGACGTCTCGCCTCACTGTCTTCCAAGGCCACTCTCATCAAAATGCTCCATGATCTGTGTCAGCACAATATTGCATGACACTTGCCATCACAATGCTCCATGATGCCTGTCATCACAATGCTCCATGAATGTGTCATCACAATGCTCCAGGACCAGTTTCATCACAATACTCCATCCCCCTTTTCATCACAGTGCACAATGAAACCTTTCATTACAATCCTCCATGACACTTGTCATCACAATGCTCAATGGCCTTTATCGTCACAATGCTCCCAGGCACTTTTCATCACGATGTTCCATGAAAACTTACATCACTTTGCTCCACGACCATTGTCATCACAATAGTCCATACCCTTGTCAACACAATGCTGCATAATCCCTGTCATCACAATTCTCCTTGACTGCTGTCATCACGATAATCCAGGACAATTTTCATAACAATGGTTCATTCCCCCAGTCATCTCAGTGCTCCATGATACCTTTCATCACAATTCCTAGATGATCAATGTCATCACAAGGCCCCATGACACCTGTCATCACAATTTGCTATGACCCTTGTCATCACAATACTCGATGAACCGTGTCATCACAGTGTTCCAGGGCACATGTCATCACAATGATCCATGACGACTTTCATCACAATGCTCCAATACACCTGTCATCACAATGCTCCATGGCCCCTGTTATCATATTGCTCCATGATCACTTTCATCACAATGATCCATGACCAATGTCATCACCATTCCTAATGACGCCTGTCATCTCAATGCTCCATGGCACCTTCATCACAATGCTCCATGAACCCATTCATCACAATGTTCCCTGTCCTTTTCATCACAATGTTCCATGGGCCCTGTCATCACAATGCTCCATGCGCTTGTCATCAAAATGCTCCAGAACTCTGGTCATCATAATGCTCCATGCCAGTGTCATCAAAATGCCCCATGACACTTGTCATCACAATGCTCCACGTCATTTGTCATCACAATGCTCCATGACCCTTGTCATAACAATGGTCCATGGCCTTGTCATCACAATGTTCCATGGCCTCTGACATCACTATGCTCTATGGTTTTTCTCATCACAATGCTCTTTGACCCCTGTCATCACAATGCTTGATGACCATTGTCATCACAATGCTCCAAGAACCCTGTCATCACAATGCTCCATGCCGTTGACATCACAATGCTCCATGGCCCTTGTAATTAGAATGCTCCATGCCCTTGTCATCACAATGCTCCAGAACACTTGTGATCATAATACGCCTTTCCTGTGTCATCCCATTGCTCAATGACCCTTGTCATCAAAATATTCCTTGTCCTTTGTCATCACAGTGCTCCATGATACCTTTAATCAAAATTCTACATGACAACTGTCATCACAATGCAAGATGACCAATGTCATCACAAGGCCCCATGACACGTGTCATCACAATTCGCCTTGGCCCTGGACATCTCAATGCTGTATGAACCGTGTCATCACTAGGTTCCAGGACACTTGTCATCACAATGCTCCATGAACTCTGTTATCTCAATGTTCCATGGCCTTTGTATTCACAATGCTCCATTGTCCTGATAATCGCATTGCTCCATGAACACTTTCATCCCAATGCTCCTTGACCACTGTCACCCTAATTCCCCATGACGTCTCACCTCACTGTCTTCCAAGGCCACTCTCATCAAAATGCTCCATGATCTGTGTCAGCACAATATTGCATGACACTTGTCATCACAATGCTCCATGATGCCTGTCATCACAATGCTCCATGAATTTGTAATCACAATGCTCCAGGACCAGTTTCATCACAATAGTCCATCCCCCTTTTCATCACAGTGCACAATGAAACCTTTCATTACAATGCTCCATGACACTTGTCATCACAATGCTCAACGGCCTTTATCGTCACAATGCTCCCAGGCACTTTTCATCACGATGTTCCATGAAAACTTACATCACTTTGCTCCACGACCATTGTCATCACAATAGTCCATACCCTTGTCAACACAATGCTGCATAATCCCTGTCATCACAATTCTCCTTGACTGCTGTCATCACGATAATCCAGGACAATTTTCATAACAATGGTTCATTCCCCCAGTCATCTCAGTGCTCCATGATACCTTTCATCACAATTCCTAGATGATCAATGTCATCACAAGGCCCCATGACACCTGTCATCACAATTCGCTATGACCCTTGTCATCACAATACTCGATGAACCGTGTCATCACAGTGTTCCAGGGCACATGTCATCACAATGATCCATGACGACTTTCATCACAATGCTCCAATACACCTGTCATCACAATGCTCCATGGCCCCTGTTATCATATTGCTCCATGATCACTTTCATCACAATGATCCATGACCAATGTCATCACCATTCCTAATGACGCCTGTCATCTCAATGCTCCATGGCACCTTCATCACAATGCTCCATGAACCCATTCATCACAATGTTCCCTGTCCTTTTCATCACAATGTTCCATGGGCCCTGTCATCACAATGCTCCATGCGCTTGTCATCAAAATGCTCCAGAACTCTTGTCATCATAATGCTCCATGCCAGTGTCATCAAAATGCCCCATGACACTTGTCATCACAATGCTCCACGTCATTTGTCATCACAATGCTCCATGACCCTTGTCATAACAATGGTCCATGGCCTTGTCATCACAATGTTCCATGGCCTCTGACATCACTATGCTCTATGGTTTTTCTCATCACAATGCTCTTTGACCCCTGTCATCACAATGCTTGATGACCATTGTCATCACAATGCTCCAAGAACCCTGTCATCACAATGCTCCATGCCGTTGACATCACAATGCTCCATGGCCCTTGTAATTAGAATGCTCCATGCCCTTGTCATCACAATGCTCCAGAACACTTGTGATCATAATACGCCTTTCCTGTATCATCCCATTGCTCAATGACCCTTGTCATCAAAATATTCCTTGTCCTTTGTCATCACAGTGCTCCATGATACCTTTAATCAAAATTCTACATGACAACTGTCATCACAATGCAAGATGACCAATGTCATCACAAGGCCCCATGACACGTGTCATCACAATTCGCCTTGGCCCTGGACATCTCAATGCTGTATGAACCGTGTCATCACTAGGTTCCAGGACACTTGTCATCACAATGCTCCATGAACTCTGTTATCTCAATGTTCCATGGCCTTTGTATTCACAATGCTCCATTGTCCTGATAATCGCATTGCTCCATGAACACTTTCATCCCAATGCTCCTTGACCACTGTCACCCTAATTCCCCATGACGTCTCGCCTCACTGTCTTCCAAGGCCACTCTCATCAAAATGCTCCATGATCTGTGTCAGCACAATATTGCATGACACTTGTCATCACAATGCTCCATGATGCCTGTCATCACAATGCTCCATGAATTTGTAATCACAATGCTCCAGGACCAGTTTCATCACAATACTCCATCCCCCTTTTCATCACAGTGCACAATGAAACCTTTCATTACAATGCTCCATGACACTTGTCATCACAATGCTCAACGGCCTTTATCGTCACAATGCTCCCAGGCACTTTTCATCACGATGTTCCATGAAAACTTACATCACTTTGCTCCACGACCATTGTCATCACAATAGTCCATACCCTTGTCAACACAATGCTGCATAATCCCTGTCATCACAATTCTCCTTGACTGCTGTCATCACGATAATCCAGGACAATTTTCATAACAATGGTTCATTCCCCCAGTCATCTCAGTGCTCCATGATACCTTTCATCACAATTCCTAGATGATCAATGTCATCACAAGGCCCCATGACACCTGTCATCACAATTCGCTATGACCCTTGTCATCACAATACTCGATGAACCGTGTCATCACAGTGTTCCAGGGCACATGTCATCACAATGATCCATGACGACTTTCATCACAATGCTCCAATACACCTGTCATCACAATGCTCCATGGCCCCTGTTATCATATTGCTCCATGATCACTTTCATCACAATGATCCATGACCAATGTCATCACCATTCCTAATGACGCCTGTCATCTCAATGCTCCATGGCACCTTCATCACAATGCTCCATGAACCCATTCATCACAATGTTCCCTGTCCTTTTCATCACAATGTTCCATGGGCCCTGTCATCACAATGCTCCATGCGCTTGTCATCAAAATGCTCCAGAACTCTTGTCATCATAATGCTCCATGCCAGTGTCATCAAAATGCCCCATGACACTTGTCATCACAATGCTCCACGTCATTTGTCATCACAATGCTCCATGACCCTTGTCATAACAATGGTCCATGGCCTTGTCATCACAATGTTCCATGGCCTCTGACATCACTATGCTCTATGGTTTTTCTCATCACAATGCTCTTTGACCCCTGTCATCACAATGCTTGATGACCATTGTCATCACAATGCTCCAAGAACCCTGTCATCACAATGCTCCATGCCGTTGACATCACAATGCTCCATGGCCCTTGTAATTAGAATGCTCCATGCCCTTGTCATCACAATGCTCCAGAACACTTGTGATCATAATACGCCTTTCCTGTGTCATCCCATTGCTCAATGACCCTTGTCATCAAAATATTCCTTGTCCTTTGTCATCACAGTGCTCCATGATACCTTTAATCAAAATTCTACATGACAACTGTCATCACAATGCAAGATGACCAATGTCATCACAAGGCCCCATGACACGTGTCATCACAATTCGCCTTGGCCCTGGACATCTCAATGCTGTATGAACCGTGTCATCACTAGGTTCCAGGACACTTGTCATCACAATGCTCCATGAACTCTGTTATCTCAATGTTCCATGGCCTTTGTATTCACAATGCTCCATTGTCCTGATAATCGCATTGCTCCATGAACACTTTCATCACAATGCTCCTTGACCACTGTCACCCTAATTCCCCATGACGTCTCGCCTCACTGTCTTCCAAGGCCACTCTCATCAAAATGCTCCATGATCTGTGTCAGCACAATATTGCATGACACTTGTCATCACAATGCTCCATGATGCCTGTCATCACAATGCTCCATGAATTTGTTATCACAATGCTCCAGGACCAGTTTCATCACAATACTCCATCCCCCTTTTCATCACAGTGCACAATGAAACCTTTCATTACAATGCTCCATGACACTTGTCATCACAATGCTCAACGGCCTTTATCGTCACAATGCTCCCAGGCACTTTTCATCACGATGTTCCATGAAAACTTACATCACTTTGCTCCACGACCATTGTCATCACAATAGTCCATACCCTTGTCAACACAATGCTGCATAATCCCTGTCATCACAATTCTCCTTGACTGCTGTCATCACGATAATCCAGGACAATTTTCATAACAATGGTTCATTCCCCCAGTCATCTCAGTGCTCCATGATACCTTTCATCACAATTCCTAGAAGATCAATGTCATCACAAGGCCCCATGACACCTGTCATCACAATTCGCTATGACCCTTGTCATCACAATACTCGATGAACCGTGTCATCACAGTGTTCCAGGGCACATGTCATCACAATGATCCATGACGACTTTCATCACAATGCTCCAATACACCTGTCATCACAATGCTCCATGGCCCCTGTTATCATATTGCTCCATGATCACTTTCATCACAATGATCCGTGACCAATGTCATCACCATTCCTAATGACGCCTGTCATCTCAATGCTCCATGGCACCTTCATCACAATGCTCCATGAACCCATTCATCACAATGTTCCCTGTCCTTTTCATCACAATGTTCCATGGGCCCTGTCATCACAATGCTCCATGCGCTTGTCATCAAAATGCTCCAGAACTCTTGTCATCATAATGCTCCATGCCAGTGTCATCAAAATGCCCCATGACACTTGTCATCACAATGCTCCACGTCATTTGTCATCACAATGCTCCATGACCCTTGTCATAACAATGGTCCATGGCCTTGTCATCACAATGTTCCATGGCCTCTGACATCACTATGCTCTATGGTTTTTCTCATCACAATGCTCTTTGACCCCTGTCATCACAATGCTTGATGACCATTGTCATCACAATGCTCCAAGAACCCTGTCATCACAATGCTCCATGCCGTTGACATCACAATGCTCCATGGCCCTTGTAATTAGAATGCTCCATGCCCTTGTCATCACAATGCTCCAGAACACTTGTGATCATAATACGCCTTTCCTGTGTCATCCCATTGCTCAATGACCCTTGTCATCAAAATATTCCTTGTCCTTTGTCATCACAGTGCTCCATGATACCTTTAATCAAAATTCTACATGACAACTGTCATCACAATGCAAGATGACCAATGTCATCACAAGGCCCCATGACACGTGTCATCACAATTCGCCTTGGCCCTGGACATCTCAATGCTGTATGAACCGTGTCATCACTAGGTTCCAGGACACTTGTCATCACAATGCTCCATGAACTCTGTTATCTCAATGTTCCATGGCCTTTGTATTCACAATGCTCCATTGTCCTGATAATCGCATTGCTCCATGAACACTTTCATCCCAATGCTCCTTGACCACTGTCACCCTAATTCCCCATGACGTCTCGCCTCACTGTCTTCCAAGGCCACTCTCATCAAAATGCTCCATGATCTGTGTCAGCACAATATTGCATGACACTTGTCATCACAATGCTCCATGATGCCTGTCATCACAATGCTCCATGAATTTGTTATCACAATGCTCCAGGACCAGTTTCATCACAGTAGTCCATCCCCCTTTTCATCACAGTGCACAATGAAACCTTTCATTACAATGCTCCATGACACTTGTCATCACAATGCTCAACGGCCTTTATCGTCACAATGCTCCCAGGCACTTTTCATCACGATGTTCCATGAAAACTTACATCACTTTGCTCCACGACCATTGTCATCACAATAGTCCATACCCTTGTCAACACAATGCTGCATAATCCCTGTCATCACAATTCTCCTTGACTGCTGTCATCACGATAATCCAGGACAATTTTCATAACAATGGTTCATTCCCCCAGTCATCTCAGTGCTCCATGATACCTTTCATCACAATTCCTAGAAGATCAATGTCATCACAAGGCCCCATGACACCTGTCATCACAATTCGCTATGACCCTTGTCATCACAATACTCGATGAACCGTGTCATCACAGTGTTCCAGGGCACATGTCATCACAATGATCCATGACGACTTTCATCACAATGCTCCAATACACCTGTCATCACAATGCTCCATGGCCCCTGTTATCATATTGCTCCATGATCACTTTCATCACAATGATCCATGACCAATGTCATCACCATTCCTAATGACGCCTGTCATCTCAATGCTCCATGGCACCTTCATCACAATGCTCCATGAACCCATTCATCACAATGTTCCCTGTCCTTTTCATCACAATGTTCCATGGGCCCTGTCATCACAATGCTCCATGCGCTTGTCATCAAAATGCTCCAGAATTCTTGTCATCATAATGCTCCATGCCAGTGTCATCAAAATGCCCCATGACACTTGTCATCACAATGCTCCACGTCATTTGTCATCACAATGCTCCATGACCCTTGTCATAACAATGGTCCATGGCCTTGTCATCACAATGTTCCATGGCCTCTGACATCACTATGCTCTATGGTTTTTCTCATCACAATGCTCTTTGACCCCTGTCATCACAATGCTTGATGACCATTGTCATCACAATGCTCCAAGAACCCTGTCATCACAATGCTCCATGCCGTTGACATCACAATGCTCCATGGCCCTTGTAATTAGAATGCTCCATGCCCTTGTCATCACAATGCTCCAGAACACTTGTGATCATAATACGCCTTTCCTGTGTCATCCCATTGCTCAATGACCCTTGTCATCAAAATATTCCTTGTCCTTTGTCATCACAGTGCTCCATGATACCTTTAATCAAAATTCTACATGACAACTGTCATCACAATGCAAGATGACCAATGTCATCACAAGGCCCCATGACACGTGTCATCACAATTCGCCTTGGCCCTGGACATCTCAATGCTGTATGAACCGTGTCATCACTAGGTTCCAGGACACTTGTCATCACAATGCTCCATGAACTCTGTTATCTCAATGTTCCATGGCCTTTGTATTCACAATGCTCCATTGTCCTGATAATCGCATTGCTCCATGAACACTTTCATCCCAATGCTCCTTGACCACTGTCACCCTAATTCCCCATGACGTCTCGCCTCACTGTCTTCCAAGGCCACTCTCATCAAAATGCTCCATGATCTGTGTCAGCACAATATTGCATGACACTTGTCATCACAATGCTCCATGATGCCTGTCATCACAATGCTCCATGAATTTGTTATCACAATGCTCCAGGACCAGTTTCATCACAGTAGTCCATCCCCCTTTTCATCACAGTGCACAATGAAACCTTTCATTACAATGCTCCATGACACTTGTCATCACAATGCTCAACGGCCTTTATCGTCACAATGCTCCCAGGCACTTTTCATCACGATGTTCCATGAAAACTTACATCACTTTGCTCCACGACCATTGTCATCACAATAGTCCATACCCTTGTCAACACAATGCTGCATAATCCCTGTCATCACAATTCTCCTTGACTGCTGTCATCACGATAATCCAGGACAATTTTCAGAACAATGGTTCATTCCCCCAGTCATCTCAGTGCTCCATGATACCTTTCATCACAATTCCTAGAAGATCAATGTCATCACAAGGCCCCATGACACCTGTCATCACAATTCGCTATGACCCTTGTCATCACAATACTCGATGAACCGTGTCATCACAGTGTTCCAGGGCACATGTCATCACAATGATCCATGACGACTTTCATCACAATGCTCCAATACACCTGTCATCACAATGCTCCATGGCCCCTGTTATCATATTGCTCCATGATCACTTTCATCACAATGATCCATGACCAATGTCATCACCATTCCTAATGACGCCTGTCATCTCAATGCTCCATGGCACCTTCATCACAATGCTCCATGAACCCATTCATCACAATGTTCCCTGTCCTTTTCATCACAATGTTCCATGGGCCCTGTCATCACAATGCTCCATGCGCTTGTCATCAAAATGCTCCAGAACTCTTGTCATCATAATGCTCCATGCCAGTGTCATCAAAATGCCCCATGACACTTGTCATCACAATGCTCCACGTCATTTGTCATCACAATGCTCCATGACCCTTGTCATAACAATGGTCCATGGCCTTGTCATCACAATGTTCCATGGCCTCTGACATCACTATGCTCTATGGTTTTTCTCATCACAATGCTCTTTGACCCCTGTCATCACAATGCTTGATGACCATTGTCATCACAATGCTCCAAGAACCCTGTCATCACAATGCTCCATGCCGTTGACATCACAATGCTCCATGGCCCTTGTAATTAGAATGCTCCATGCCCTTGTCATCACAATGCTCCAGAACACTTGTGATCATAATACGCCTTTCCTGTGTCATCCCATTGCTCAATGACCCTTGTCATCAAAATATTCCTTGTCCTTTGTCATCACAGTGCTCCATGATACCTTTAATCAAAATTCTACATGACAACTGTCATCACAATGCAAGATGACCAATGTCATCACAAGGCCCCATGACACGTGTCATCACAATTCGCCTTGGCCCTGGACATCTCAATGCTGTATGAACCGTGTCATCACTAGGTTCCAGGACACTTGTCATCACAATGCTCCATGAACTCTGTTATCTCAATGTTCCATGGCCTTTGTATTCACAATGCTCCATTGTCCTGATAATCGCATTGCTCCATGAACACTTTCATCCCAATGCTCCTTGACCACTGTCACCCTAATTCCCCATGACGTCTCGCCTCACTGTCTTCCAAGGCCACTCTCATCAAAATGCTCCATGATCTGTGTCAGCACAATATTGCATGACACTTGTCATCACAATGCTCCATGATGCCTGTCATCACAATGCTCCATGAATTTGTTATCACAATGCTCCAGGACCAGTTTCATCACAGTAGTCCATCCCCCTTTTCATCACAGTGCACAATGAAACCTTTCATTACAATGCTACATGACACTTGTCATCACAATGCTCAACGGCCTTTATCGTCACAATGCTCCCAGGCACTTTTCATCACGATGTTCCATGAAAACTTACATCACTTTGCTCCACGACCATTGTCATCACAATAGTCCATACCCTTGTCAACACAATGCTGCATAATCCCTGTCATCACAATTCTCCTTGACTGCTGTCATCACGATAATCCAGGACAATTTTCATAACAATGGTTCATTCCCCCAGTCATCTCAGTGCTCCATGATACCTTTCATCACAATTCCTAGAAGATCAATGTCATCACAAGGCCCCATGACACCTGTCATCACAATTCGCTATGACCCTTGTCATCACAATACTCGATGAACCGTGTCATCACAGTGTTCCAGGGCACATGTCATCACAATGATCCATGACGACTTTCATCACAATGCTCCAATACACCTGTCATCACAATGCTCCATGGCCCCTGTTATCATATTGCTCCATGATCACTTTCATCACAATGATCCATGACCAATGTCATCACCATTCCTAATGATGCCTGTCATCTCAATGCTCCATGGCACCTTCATCACAATGCTCCATGAACCCATTCATCACAATGTTCCCTGTCCTTTTCATCACAATGTTCCATGGGCCCTGTCATCACAATGCTCCATGCGCTTGTCATCAAAATGCTCCAGAACTCTTGTCATCATAATGCTCCATGCCAGTGTCATCAAAATGCCCCATGACACTTGTCATCACAATGCTCCACGTCATTTGTCATCACAATGCTCCATGACCCTTGTCATAACAATGGTCCATGGCCTTGTCATCACAATGTTCCATGGCCTCTGACATCACTATGCTCTATGGTTTTTCTCATCACAATGCTCTTTGACCCCTGTCATCACAATGCTTGATGACCATTGTCATCACAATGCTCCAAGAACCCTGTCATCACAATGCTCCATGCCATTGACATCACAATGCTCCATGGCCCTTGTAATTAGAATGCTCCATGCCCTTGTCATCACAATGCTCCAGAACACTTGTGATCATAATACGCCTTTCCTGTGTCATCCCATTGCTCAATGACCCTTGTCATCAAAATATTCCTTGTCCTTTGTCATCACAGTGCTCCATGATACCTTTAATCAAAATTCTACATGACAACTGTCATCACAATGCAAGATGACCAATGTCATCACAAGGCCCCATGACACGTGTCATCACAATTCGCCTTGGCCCTGGACATCTCAATGCTGTATGAACCATGTCATCACTAGGTTCCAGGACACTTGTCATCACAATGCTCCATGAACTCTGTTATCTCAATGTTCCATGGCCTTTGTATTCACAATGCTCCATTGTCCTGATAATCGCATTGCTCCATGAACACTTTCATCCCAATGCTCCTTGACCACTGTCACCCTAATTCCCCATGACGTCTCGCCTCACTGTCTTCCAAGGCCACTCTCATCAAAATGCTCCATGATCTGTGTCAGCACAATATTGGATGACACTTGTCATCACAATGCTCCATGATGCCTGTCATCACAATGCTCCATGAATTTGTTATCACAATGCTCCAGGACCAGTTTCATCACAATACTCCATCCCCCTTTTCATCACAGTGCACAATGAAACCTTTCATTACAATGCTCCATGACACTTGTCATCACAATGCTCAACGGCCTTTATCGTCACAATGCTCCCAGGCACTTTTCATCACGATGTTCCATGAAAACTTACATCACTTTGCTCCACGACCATTGTCATCACAATAGTCCATACCCTTGTCAACACAATGCTGCATAATCCCTGTCATCACAATTCTCCTTGACTGCTGTCATCACGATAATCCAGGACAATTTTCAGAACAATGGTTCATTCCCCCAGTCATCTCAGTGCTCCATGATACCTTTCATCACAATTCCTAGATGATCAATGTCATCACAAGGCCCCATGACACCTGTCATCACAATTCGCTATGACCCTTGTCATCACAATACTCGATGAACCGTGTCATCACAGTGTTCCAGGGCACATGTCATCACAATGATCCATGACGACTTTCATCACAATGCTCCAATACACCTGTCATCACAATGCTCCATGGCCCCTGTTATCATATTGCTCCATGATCACTTTCATCACAATGATCCATGACCAATGTCATCACCATTCCTAATGACGCCTGTCATCTCAATGCTCCATGGCACCTTCATCACAATGCTCCATGAACCCATTCATCACAATGTTCCCTGTCCTTTTCATCACAATGTTCCATGGGCCCTGTCATCACAATGCTCCATGCGCTTGTCATCAAAATGCTCCAGAACTCTTGTCATCATAATGCTCCATGCCAGTGTCATCAAAATGCCCCATGACACTTGTCATCACAATGCTCCACGTCATTTGTCATCACAATGCTCCATGACCCTTGTCATAACAATGGTCCATGGCCTTGTCATCACAATGTTCCATGCCCTCTGACATCACTATGCTCGACGGTTTTTCTCATCACAATGCTCTTTGACCCCTGTCATCACAATGCTTGATGACCATTGTCATCACAATGCTCCAAGAACCCTGTCATCACAATGCTCCATGCCGTTGACATCACAATGCTCCATGGCCCTTGTAATTAGAATGCTCCATGCCCTTGTCATCACAATGCTCCAGAACACTTGTGATCATAATACGCCTTTCCTGTGTCATCCCATTGCTCAATGACCCTTGTCATCAAAATCTTCCTTGTCCTTTGTCATCACAGTGCTCCATGATACCTTTAATCAAAATTCTACATGACAACTGTCATCACAATGCAAGATGACCAATGTCATCACAAGGCCCCATGACACGTGTCATCACAATTCGCCTTGGCCCTTGACATCTCAATGCTGTATGAACCGTGTCATCACTAGGTTCCAGGACACTTGTCATCACAATGCTCCATGAACTCTGTTATCTCAATGTTCCATGGCCTTTGTATTCACAATGCTCCATTGTCCTGATAATCGCATTGCTCCATGAACACTTTCATCACAATGCTCCTTGACCACTGTCACCCTAATTCCCCATGACGTCTCGCCTCACTGTCTTCCAAGGCCACTCTCATCAAAATGCTCCATGATCTGTGTCAGCACAATATTGCATGACACTTGTCATCACAATGCTCCATGATGCCTGTCATCACAATGCTCCATGAATTTGTTATCACAATGCTCCAGGACCAGTTTCATCACAATACTCCATCCCCCTTTTCATCACAGTGCACAATGAAACCTTTCATTACAATGCTCCATGACACTTGTCATCACAATGCTCAACGGCCTTTATCGTCACAATGCTCCCAGGCACTTTTCATCACGATGTTCCATGAAAACTTACATCACTTTGCTCCACGACCATTGTCATCACAATAGTCCATACCCTTGTCAACACAATGCTGCATAATCCCTGTCATCACAATTCTCCTTGACTGCTGTCATCACGATAATCCAGGACAATTTTCATAACAATGGTTCATTCCCCCAGTCATCTCAGTGCTCCATGATACCTTTCATCACAATTCCTAGAAGATCAATGTCATCACAAGGCCCCATGACACCTGTCATCACAATTCGCTATGACCCTTGTCATCACAATACTCGATGAACCGTGTCATCACAGTGTTCCAGGGCACATGTCATCACAATGATCCATGACGACTTTCATCACAATGCTCCAATACACCTGTCATCACAATGCTCCATGGCCCCTGTTATCATATTGCTCCATGATCACTTTCATCACAATGATCCATGACCAATGTCATCACCATTCCTAATGACGCCTGTCATCTCAATGCTCCATGGCACCTTCATCACAATGCTCCATGAACCCATTCATCACAATGTTCCCTGTCCTTTTCATCACAATGTTCCATGGGCCCTGTCATCACAATGCTCCATGCGCTTGTCATCAAAATGCTCCAGAACTCTTGTCATCATAATGCTCCATGCCAGTGTCATCAAAATGCCCCATGACACTTGTCATCACAATGCTCCACGTCATTTGTCATCACAATGCTCCATGACCCTTGTCATAACAATGGTCCATGGCCTTGTCATCACAATGTTCCATGGCCTCTGACATCACTATGCTCTATGGTTTTTCTCATCACAATGCTCTTTGACCCCTGTCATCACAATGCTTGATGACCATTGTCATCACAATGCTCCAAGAACCCTGTCATCACAATGCTCCATGCCGTTGACATCACAATGCTCCATGGCCCTTGTAATTAGAATGCTCCATGCCCTTGTCATCACAATGCTCCAGAACACTTGTGATCATAATACGCCTTTCCTGTGTCATCCCATTGCTCAATGACCCTTGTCATCAAAATATTCCTTGTCCTTTGTCATCACAGTGCTCCATGATACCTTTAATCAAAATTCTACATGACAACTGTCATCACAATGCAAGATGACCAATGTCATCACAAGGCCCCATGACACGTGTCATCACAATTCGCCTTGGCCCTGGACATCTCAATGCTGTATGAACCGTGTCATCACTAGGTTCCAGGACACTTGTCATCACAATGCTCCATGAACTCTGTTATCTCAATGTTCCATGGCCTTTGTATTCACAATGCTCCATTGTCCTGATAATCGCATTGCTCCATGAACACTTTCATCCCAATGCTCCTTGACCACTGTCACCCTAATTCCCCATGACGTCTCGCCTCACTGTCTTCCAAGGCCACTCTCATCAAAATGCTCCATGATCTGTGTCAGCACAATATTGCATGACACTTGTCATCACAATGCTCCATGATGCCTGTCATCACAATGCTCCATGAATTTGTTATCACAATGCTCCAGGACCAGTTTCATCACAGTAGTCCATCCCCCTTTTCATCACAGTGCACAATGAAACCTTTCATTACAATGCTCCATGACACTTGTCATCACAATGCTCAACGGCCTTTATCGTCACAATGCTCCCAGGCACTTTTCATCACGATGTTCCATGAAAACTTACATCACTTTGCTCCACGACCATTGTCATCACAATAGTCCATACCCTTGTCAACACAATGCTGCATAATCCCTGTCATCACAATTCTCCTTGACTGCTGTCATCACGATAATCCAGGACAATTTTCATAACAATGGTTCATTCCCCCAGTCATCTCAGTGCTCCATGATACCTTTCATCACAATTCCTAGAAGATCAATGTCATCACAAGGCCCCATGACACCTGTCATCACAATTCGCTATGACCCTTGTCATCACAATACTCGATGAACCGTGTCATCACAGTGTTCCAGGGCACATGTCATCACAATGATCCATGACGACTTTCATCACAATGCTCCAATACACCTGTCATCACAATGCTCCATGGCCCCTGTTATCATATTGCTCCATGATCACTTTCATCACAATGATCCATGACCAATGTCATCACCATTCCTAATGACGCCTGTCATCTCAATGCTCCATGGCACCTTCATCACAATGCTCCATGAACCCATTCATCACAATGTTCCCTGTCCTTTTCATCACAATGTTCCATGGGCCCTGTCATCACAATGCTCCATGCGCTTGTCATCAAAATGCTCCAGAACTCTTGTCATCATAATGCTCCATGCCAGTGTCATCAAAATGCCCCATGACACTTGTCATCACAATGCTCCACGTCATTTGTCATCACAATGCTCCATGACCCTTGTCATAACAATGGTCCATGGCCTTGTCATCACAATGTTCCATGGCCTCTGACATCACTATGCTCTATGGTTTTTCTCATCACAATGCTCTTTGACCCCTGTCATCACAATGCTTGATGACCATTGTCATCACAATGCTCCAAGAACCCTGTCATCACAATGCTCCATGCCGTTGACATCACAATGCTCCATGGCCCTTGTAATTAGAATGCTCCATGCCCTTGTCATCACAATGCTCCAGAACACTTGTGATCATAATACGCCTTTCCTGTGTCATCCCATTGCTCAATGACCCTTGTCATCAAAATATTCCTTGTCCTTTGTCATCACAGTGCTCCATGATACCTTTAATCAAAATTCTACATGACAACTGTCATCACAATGCAAGATGACCAATGTCATCACAAGGCCCCATGACACGTGTCATCACAATTCGCCTTGGCCCTGGACATCTCAATGCTGTATGAACCGTGTCATCACTAGGTTCCAGGACACTTGTCATCACAATGCTCCATGAACTCTGTTATCTCAATGTTCCATGGCCTTTGTATTCACAATGCTCCATTGTCCTGATAATCGCATTGCTCCATGAACACTTTCATCCCAATGCTCCTTGACCACTGTCACCCTAATTCCCCATGACGTCTCGCCTCACTGTCTTCCAAGGCCACTCTCATCAAAATGCTCCATGATCTGTGTCAGCACAATATTGCATGACACTTGTCATCACAATGCTCCATGATGCCTGTCATCACAATGCTCCATGAATTTGTTATCACAATGCTCCAGGACCAGTTTCATCACAGTAGTCCATCCCCCTTTTCATCACAGTGCACAATGAAACCTTTCATTACAATGCTCCATGACACTTGTCATCACAATGCTCAACGGCCTTTATCGTCACAATGCTCCCAGGCACTTTTCATCACGATGTTCCATGAAAACTTACATCACTTTGCTCCACGACCATTGTCATCACAATAGTCCATACCCTTGTCAACACAATGCTGCATAATCCCTGTCATCACAATTCTCCTTGACTGCTGTCATCACGATAATCCAGGACAATTTTCAGAACAATGGTTCATTCCCCCAGTCATCTCAGTGCTCCATGATACCTTTCATCACAATTCCTAGAAGATCAATGTCATCACAAGGCCCCATGACACCTGTCATCACAATTCGCTATGACCCTTGTCATCACAATACTCGATGAACCGTGTCATCACAGTGTTCCAGGGCACATGTCATCACAATGATCCATGACGACTTTCATCACAATGCTCCAATACACCTGTCATCACAATGCTCCATGGCCCCTGTTATCATATTGCTCCATGATCACTTTCATCACAATGATCCATGACCAATGTCATCACCATTCCTAATGACGCCTGTCATCTCAATGCTCCATGGCACCTTCATCACAATGCTCCATGAACCCATTCATCACAATGTTCCCTGTCCTTTTCATCACAATGTTCCATGGGCCCTGTCATCACAATGCTCCATGCGCTTGTCATCAAAATGCTCCAGAACTCTTGTCATCATAATGCTCCATGCCAGTGTCATCAAAATGCCCCATGACACTTGTCATCACAATGCTCCACGTCATTTGTCATCACAATGCTCCATGACCCTTGTCATAACAATGGTCCATGGCCTTGTCATCACAATGTTCCATGGCCTCTGACATCACTATGCTCTATGGTTTTTCTCATCACAATGCTCTTTGACCCCTGTCATCACAATGCTTGATGACCATTGTCATCACAATGCTCCAAGAACCCTGTCATCACAATGCTCCATGCCGTTGACATCACAATGCTCCATGGCCCTTGTAATTAGAATGCTCCATGCCCTTGTCATCACAATGCTCCAGAACACTTGTGATCATAATACGCCTTTCCTGTGTCATCCCATTGCTCAATGACCCTTGTCATCAAAATATTCCTTGTCCTTTGTCATCACAGTGCTCCATGATACCTTTAATCAAAATTCTACATGACAACTGTCATCACAATGCAAGATGACCAATGTCATCACAAGGCCCCATGACACGTGTCATCACAATTCGCCTTGGCCCTGGACATCTCAATGCTGTATGAACCGTGTCATCACTAGGTTCCAGTACACTTGTCATCACAATGCTCCATGAACTCTGTTATCTCAATGTTCCATGGCCTTTGTATTCACAATGCTCCATTGTCCTGATAATCGCATTGCTCCATGAACACTTTCATCCCAATGCTCCTTGACCACTGTCACCCTAATTCCCCATGACGTCTCGCCTCACTGTCTTCCAAGGCCACTCTCATCAAAATGCTCCATGATCTGTGTCAGCACAATATTGCATGACACTTGTCATCACAATGCTCCATGATGCCTGTCATCACAATGCTCCATGAATTTGTTATCACAATGCTCCAGGACCAGTTTCATCACAGTAGTCCATCCCCCTTTTCATCACAGTGCACAATGAAACCTTTCATTACAATGCTACATGACACTTGTCATCACAATGCTCAACGGCCTTTATCGTCACAATGCTCCCAGGCACTTTTCATCACGATGTTCCATGAAAACTTACATCACTTTGCTCCACGACCATTGTCATCACAATAGTCCATACCCTTGTCAACACAATGCTGCATAATCCCTGTCATCACAATTCTCCTTGACTGCTGTCATCACGATAATCCAGGACAATTTTCATAACAATGGTTCATTCCCCCAGTCATCTCAGTGCTCCATGATACCTTTCATCACAATTCCTAGAAGATCAATGTCATCACAAGGCCCCATGACACCTGTCATCACAATTCGCTATGACCCTTGTCATCACAATACTCGATGAACCGTGTCATCACAGTGTTCCAGGGCACATGTCATCACAATGATCCATGACGACTTTCATCACAATGCTCCAATACACCTGTCATCACAATGCTCCATGGCCCCTGTTATCATATTGCTCCATGATCACTTTCATCACAATGATCCATGACCAATGTCATCACCATTCCTAATGATGCCTGTCATCTCAATGCTCCATGGCACCTTCATCACAATGCTCCATGAACCCATTCATCACAATGTTCCCTGTCCTTTTCATCACAATGTTCCATGGGCCCTGTCATCACAATGCTCCATGCGCTTGTCATCAAAATGCTCCAGAACTCTTGTCATCATAATGCTCCATGCCAGTGTCATCAAAATGCCCCATGACACTTGTCATCACAATGCTCCACGTCATTTGTCATCACAATGCTCCATGACCCTTGTCATAACAATGGTCCATGGCCTTGTCATCACAATGTTCCATGGCCTCTGACATCACTATGCTCTATGGTTTTTCTCATCACAATGCTCTTTGACCCCTGTCATCACAATGCTTGATGACCATTGTCATCACAATGCTCCAAGAACCCTGTCATCACAATGCTCCATGCCATTGACATCACAATGCTCCATGGCCCTTGTAATTAGAATGCTCCATGCCCTTGTCATCACAATGCTCCAGAACACTTGTGATCATAATACGCCTTTCCTGTGTCATCCCATTGCTCAATGACCCTTGTCATCAAAATATTCCTTGTCCTTTGTCATCACAGTGCTCCATGATACCTTTAATCAAAATTCTACATGACAACTGTCATCACAATGCAAGATGACCAATGTCATCACAAGGCCCCATGACACGTGTCATCACAATTCGCCTTGGCCCTGGACATCTCAATGCTGTATGAACCATCTCATCACTAGGTTCCAGGACACTTGTCATCACAATGCTCCATGAACTCTGTTATCTCAATGTTCCATGGCCTTTGTATTCACAATGCTCCATTGTCCTGATAATCGCATTGCTCCATGAACACTTTCATCCCAATGCTCCTTGACCACTGTCACCCTAATTCCCCATGACGTCTCGCCTCACTGTCTTCCAAGGCCACTCTCATCAAAATGCTCCATGATCTGTGTCAGCACAATATTGGATGACACTTGTCATCACAATGCTCCATGATGCCTGTCATCACAATGCTCCATGAATTTGTTATCACAATGCTCCAGGACCAGTTTCATCACAATACTCCATCCCCCTTTTCATCACAGTGCACAATGAAACCTTTCATTACAATGCTCCATGACACTTGTCATCACAATGCTCAACGGCCTTTATCGTCACAATGCTCCCAGGCACTTTTCATCACGATGTTCCATGAAAACTTACATCACTTTGCTCCACGACCATTGTCATCACAATAGTCCATACCCTTGTCAACACAATGCTGCATAATCCCTGTCATCACAATTCTCCTTGACTGCTGTCATCACGATAATCCAGGACAATTTTCAGAACAATGGTTCATTCCCCCAGTCATCTCAGTGCTCCATGATACCTTTCATCACAATTCCTAGATGATCAATGTCATCACAAGGCCCCATGACACCTGTCATCACAATTCGCTATGACCCTTGTCATCACAATACTCGATGAACCGTGTCATCACAGTGTTCCAGGGCACATGTCATCACAATGATCCATGACGACTTTCATCACAATGCTCCAATACACCTGTCATCACAATGCTCCATGGCCCCTGTTATCATATTGCTCCATGATCACTTTCATCACAATGATCCATGACCAATGTCATCACCATTCCTAATGACGCCTGTCATCTCAATGCTCCATGGCACCTTCATCACAATGCTCCATGAACCCATTCATCACAATGTTCCCTGTCCTTTTCATCACAATGTTCCATGGGCCCTGTCATCACAATGCTCCATGCGCTTGTCATCAAAATGCTCCAGAACTCTTGTCATCATAATGCTCCATGCCAGTGTCATCAAAATGCCCCATGACACTTGTCATCACAATGCTCCACGTCATTTGTCATCACAATGCTCCATGACCCTTGTCATAACAATGGTCCATGGCCTTGTCATCACAATGTTCCATGCCCTCTGACATCACTATGCTCGACGGTTTTTCTCATCACAATGCTCTTTGACCCCTGTCATCACAATGCTTGATGACCATTGTCATCACAATGCTCCAAGAACCCTGTCATCACAATGCTCCATGCCGTTGACATCACAATGCTCCATGGCCCTTGTAATTAGAATGCTCCATGCCCTTGTCATCACAATGCTCCAGAACACTTGTGATCATAATACGCCTTTCCTGTGTCATCCCATTGCTCAATGACCCTTGTCATCAAAATCTTCCTTGTCCTTTGTCATCACAGTGCTCCATGATACCTTTAATCAAAATTCTACATGACAACTGTCATCACAATGCAAGATGACCAATGTCATCACAAGGCCCCATGACACGTGTCATCACAATTCGCCTTGGCCCTTGACATCTCAATGCTGTATGAACCGTGTCATCACTAGGTTCCAGGACACTTGTCATCACAATGCTCCATGAACTCTGTTATCTCAATGTTCCATGGCCTTTGTATTCACAATGCTCCATTGTCCTGATAATCGCATTGCTCCATGAACACTTTCATCACAATGCTCCTTGACCACTGTCACCCTAATTCCCCATGACGTCTCGCCTCACTGTCTTCCAAGGCCACTCTCATCAAAATGCTCCATGATCTGTGTCAGCACAATATTGCATGACACTTGTCATCACAATGCTCCATGATGCCTGTCATCACAATGCTCCATGAATTTGTTATCACAATGCTCCAGGACCAGGTTCATCACAATACTCCATCCCCCTTTTCATCACAGTGCACAATGAAACCTTTCATTACAATGCTCCATGACACTTGTCATCACAATGCTCAACGGCCTTTATCGTCACAATGCTCCCAGGCACTTTTCATCACGATGTTCCATGAAAACTTACATCACTTTGCCTCACGACCATTGTCATCACAATAGTCCATACCCTTGTCAACACAATGCTGCATAATCCCTGTCATCACAATTCTCCTTGACTGCTGTCATCACGATAATCCAGGACAATTTTCATAACAATGGTTCATTCCCCCAGTCATCTCAGTGCTCCATGATACCTTTCATCACAATTCCTAGATGATCAATGTCATCACAAGGCCCCATGACACCTGTCATCACAATTCGCTATGACCCTTGTCATCACAATACTCGATGAACCGTGTCATCACAGTGTTCCAGGGCACATGTCATCACAATGATCCATGACGACTTTCATCACAATGCTCCAATACACCTGTCATCACAATGCTCCATGGCCCCTGTTATCATATTGCTCCATGATCACTTTCATCACAATGATCCATGACCAATGTCATCACCATTCCTAATGACGCCTGTCATCTCAATGCTCCATGGCACCTTCATCACAATGCTCCATGAACCCATTCATCACAATGTTCCCTGTCCTTTTCATCACAATGTTCCATGGGCCCTGTCATCACAATGCTCCATGCGCTTGTCATCAAAATGCTCCAGAACTCTTGTCATCATAATGCTCCATGCCAGTGTCATCAAAATGCCCCATGACACTTGTCATCACAATGCTCCACGTCATTTGTCATCACAATGCTCCATGACCCTTGTCATAACAATGGTCCATGGCCTTGTCATCACAATGTTCCATGGCCTCTGACATCACTATGCTCGACGGTTTTTCTCATCACAATGCTCTTTGACCCCTGTCATCACAATGCTTGATGACCATTGTCATCACAATGCTCCAAGAACCCTGTCATCACAATGCTCCATGCCGTTGACATCACAATGCTCCATGGCCCTTGTAATTAGAATGCTCCATGCCCTTGTCATCACAATGCTCCAGAACACTTGTGATCATAATACGCCTTTCCTGTGTCATCCCATTGCTCAATGACCCTTGTCATCAAAATATTCCTTGTCCTTTGTCATCACAGTGCTCCATGATACCTTTAATCAAAATTCTACATGACAACTGTCATCACAATGCAAGATGACCAATGTCATCACAAGGCCCCATGACACGTGTCATCACAATTCGCCTTGGCCCTTGACATCTCAATGCTGTATGAACCGTGTCATCACTAGGTTCCAGGACACTTGTCATCACAATGCTCCATGAACTCTGTTATCTCAATGTTCCATGGCCTTTGTATTCACAATGCTCCATTGTCCTGATAATCGCATTGCTCCATGAACACTTTCATCACAATGCTCCTTGACCACTGTCACCCTAATTCCCCATGACGTCTCGCCTCACTGTCTTCCAAGGCCACTCTCATCAAAATGCTCCATGATCTGTGTCAGCACAATATTGCATGACACTTGTCATCACAATGCTCCATGATGCCTGTCATCACAATGCTCCATGAATTTGTTATCACAATGCTCCAGGACCAGGTTCATCACAATACTCCATCCCCCTTTTCATCAGAGTGCACAATGAAACCTTTCATTACAATGCTCCATGACACTTGTCATCACAATGCTCAACGGCCTTTATCGTCACAATGCTCCCAGGCACTTTTCATCACGATGTTCCATGAAAACTTACATCACTTTGCTCCACGACCATTGTCATCACAATAGTCCATACCCTTGTCAACACAATGCTGCATAATCCCTGTCATCACAATTCTCCTTGACTGCTGTCATCACGATAATCCAGGACAATTTTCATAACAATGGTTCATTCCCCCACTCATCTCAGTGCTCCATGATACCTTTCATCACAATTCCTAGATGATCAATGTCATCACAAGGCCCCATGACACCTGTCATCACAATTCGCTATGACCCTTGTCATCACAATACTCGATGAACCGTGTCATCACAGTGTTCCAGGGCACATGTCATCACAATGATCCATGACGACTTTCATCACAATGCTCCAATACACCTGTCATCACAATGCTCCATGGCCCCTGTTATCATATTGCTCCATGATCACTTTCATCACAATGATCCATGACCAATGTCATCACCATTCCTAATGACGCCTGTCATCTCAATGCTCCATGGCACCTTCATCACAATGCTCCATGAACCCATTCATCACAATGTTCCCTGTCCTTTTCATCACAATGTTCCATGGGCCCTGTCATCACAATGCTCCATGCGCTTGTCATCAAAATGCTCCAGAACTCTTGTCATCATAATGCTCCATGCCAGTGTCATCAAAATGCCCCATGACACTTGTCATCACAATGCTCCACGTCATTTGTCATCACAATGCTCCATGACCCTTGTCATAACAATGGTCCATGGCCTTGTCATCACAATGTTCCATGGCCTCTGACATCACTATGCTCTATGGTTTTTCTCATCACAATGCTCTTTGACCCCTGTCATCACAATGCTTGATGACCATTGTCATCACAATGCTCCAAGAACCCTGTCATCACAATGCTCCATGCCGTTGACATCACAATGCTCCATGGCCCTTGTAATTAGAATGCTCCATGCCCTTGTCATCACAATGCTCCAGAACACTTGTGATCATAATACGCCTTTCCTGTGTCATCCCATTGCTCAATGACCCTTGTCATCAAAATATTCCTTGTCCTTTGTCATCACAGTGCTCCATGATACCTTTAATCAAAATTCTACATGACAACTGTCATCACAATGCAAGATGACCAATGTCATCACAAGGCCCCATGACACGTGTCATCACAATTCGCCTTGGCCCTGGACATCTCAATGCTGTATGAACCGTGTCATCACTAGGTTCCAGGACACTTGTCATCACAATGCTCCATGAACTCTGTTATCTCAATGTTCCATGGCCTTTGAATTCACAATGCTCCATTGTCCTGATAATCGCATTGCTCCATGAACACTTTCATCACAATGCTCCTTGACCACTGTCACCCTAATTCCCCATGACGTCTCGCCTCACTGTCTTCCAAGGCCACTCTCATCAAAATGCTCCATGATCTGTGTCAGCACAATATTGCATGACACTTGTCATCACAATGCTCCATGATGCCTGTCATCACAATGCTCCATGAATTTGTTATCACAATGCTCCAGGACCAGTTTCATCACAATACTCCATCCCCCTTTTCATCACAGTGCACAATGAAACCTTTCATTACAATGCTCCATGACTCTTGTCATCACAATGCTCAACGGCCTTTATCGTCACAATGCTCCCAGGCACTTTTCATCATGATGTTCCATGAAAACTTACATCACTTTGCTCCACGACCATTGTCATCACAATAGTCCATACCCTTGTCAACACAATGCTGCATAATCCCTGTCATCACAATTCTCCTTGACTGCTGTCATCACGATAATCCAGGACAATTTTCATAACAATGGTTCATTCCCCCAGTCATCTCAGTGCTCCATGATACCTTTCATCACAATTCCTAGATGATCAATGTCATCACAAGGCCCCATGACACCTGTCATCACAATTTGCTATGACCCTTGTCATCACAATACTCGATGAACCGTGTCATCACAGTGTTCCAGGGCACATGTCATCACAATGATCCATGACGACTTTCATCACAATGCTCCAATACACCTGTCATCACAATGCTCCATGGCCCCTGTTATCATATTGCTCCATGATCACTTTCATCACAATGATCCATGACCAATGTCATCACCGTTCCTAATGACGCCTGTCATCTCAATGCTCCATGGCACCTTCATCACAATGCTCCATGAACCCATTCATCACAATGTTCCCTGTCCTTTTCATCACAATGTTCCATGGGCCCTGTCATCACAATGCTCCATGCGCTTGTCATCAAAATGCTCCAGAACTCTTGTCATCATAATGCTCCATGCCAGTGTCATCAAAATGCCCCATGACACTTGTCATCACAATGCTCCACGTCATTTGTCATCACAATGCTCCATGACCCTTGTCATAACAATGGTCCATGGCCTTGTCATCACAATGTTCCATGGCCTCTGACATCACTATGCTCTATGGTTTTTCTCATCACAATGCTCTTTGACCCCTGTCATCACAATGCTTGATGACCATTGTCATCACAATGCTCCAAGAACCCTGTCATCACAATGCTCCATGCCGTTGACATCACAATGCTCCATGGCCCTTGTAATTAGAATGCTCCATGCCCTTGTCATCACAATGCTCCAGAACACTTGTGATCATAATACGCCTTTCCTGTGTCATCCCATTGCTCAATGACCCTTGTCATCAAAATATTCCTTGTCCTTTGTCATCACAGTGCTCCATGATACCTTTAATCAAAATTCTACATGACAACTGTCATCACAATGCAAGATGACCAATGTCATCACAAGGCCCCATGACACGTGTCATCACAATTCGCCTTGGCCCTTGACATCTCAATGCTGTATGAACCGTGTCATCACTAGGTTCCAGGACACTTGTCATCACCATGCTCCATGAACTCTGTTATCTCAATGTTCCATGGCCTATGTATTCACAATGCTCCATTGTCCTGATAATCGCATTGCTCCATGAACACTTTCATCACAATGCTCCTTGACCACTCTCACCCTAATTCCCCATGACGTCTCGCCTCACTGTCTTCCAAGGCCACTCTCATCAAAATGCTCCATGATCTGTGTCAGCACAATATTGCATGACACTTGCCATCACAATGCTCCATGATGCCTGTCATCACAATGCTCCATGAATGTGTCATCACAATGCTCCAGGACCAGTTTCATCACAATACTCCATCCCCCTTTTCATCACAGTGCACAATGAAACCTTTCATTACAATCCTCCATGACACTTGTCATCACAATGCTCAATGGCCTTTATCGTCACAATGCTCCCAGGCACTTTTCATCACGATGTTCCATGAAAACTTACATCACTTTGCTCCACGACCATTGTCATCACAATAGTCCATACCCTTGTCAACACAATGCTGCATAATCCCTGTCAACACAATTCTCCTTGACTGCTGTCATCACGATAATCCAGGACAATTTTCATAACAATGGTTCATTCCCCCAGTCATCTCAGTGCTCCATGATACCTTTCATCACAATTCCTAGATGATCAATGTCATCACAAGGCCCCATGACACCTGTCATCACAATTCGCTATGACCCTTGTCATCACAATACTCGATGAACCGTGTCATCACAGTGTTCCAGGGCACATGTCATCACAATGATCCATGACGATTTTCATCACAATGCTCCAATACACCTGTCATCACAATGCTCCATGGCCCCTGTTATCATATTGCTCCATGATCACTTTCATCACAATGATCCATGACCAATGTCATCACCATTCCTAATGACGCCTGTCATCTCAATGCTCCATGGCACCTTCATCACAATGCTCCATGAACCCATTCATCACAATGTTCCCTGTCCTTTTCATCACAATGTTCCATGGGCCCTGTCATCACAATGCTCCATGCGCTTGTCATCAAAATGCTCCAGAACTCTTGTCATCATAATGCTCCATGCCAGTGTCATCAAAATGCCCCATGACACTTGTCATCACAATGCTCCACGTCATTTGTCATCACAATGCTCCATGACCCTTGTCATAACAATGGTCCATGGCCTTGTCATCACAATGTTCCATGGCCTCTGACATCACTATGCTCTATGGTTTTTCTCATCACAATGCTCTTTGACCCCTGTCATCACAATGCTTGATGACCATTGTCATCACAATGCTCCAAGAACCCTGTCATCACAATGCTCCATGCCGTTGACATCACAATGCTCCATGGCCCTTGTAATTAGAATGCTCCATGCCCTTGTCATCACAATGCTCCAGAACACTTGTGATCATAATACGCCTTTCCTGTGTCATCCCATTGCTCAATGACCCTTGTCATCAAAATATTCCTTGTCCTTTGTCATCACAGTGCTCCATGATACCTTTAATCAAAATTCTACATGACAACTGTCATCACAATGCAAGATGACCAATGTCATCACAAGGCCCCATGACACGTGTCATCACAATTCGCCTTGGCCCTTGACATCTCAATGCTGTATGAACCGTGTCATCACTAGGTTCCAGGACACTTGTCATCACCATGCTCCATGAACTCTGTTATCTCAATGTTCCATGGCCTATGTATTCACAATGCTCCATTGTCCTGATAATCGCATTGCTCCATGAACACTTTCATCACAATGCTCCTTGACCACTCTCACCCTAATTCCCCATGACGTCTCGCCTCACTGTCTTCCAAGGCCACTCTCATCAAAATGCTCCATGATCTGTGTCAGCACAATATTGCATGACACTTGCCATCACAATGCTCCATGATGCCTGTCATCACAATGCTCCATGAATGTGTCATCACAATGCTCCAGGACCAGTTTCATCACAATACTCCATCCCCCTTTTCATCACAGTGCACAATGAAACCTTTCATTACAATCCTCCATGACACTTGTCATCACAATGCTCAATGGCCTTTATCGTCACAATGCTCCCAGGCACTTTTCATCACGATGTTCCATGAAAACTTACATCACTTTGCTCCACGACCATTGTCATCACAATAGTCCATACCCTTGTCAACACAATGCTGCATAATCCCTGTCATCACAATTCTCCTTGACTGCTGTCATCACGATAATCCAGGACAATTTTCATAACAATGGTTCATTCCCCCAGTCATCTCAGTGCTCCATGATACCTTTCATCACAATTCCTAGATGATCAATGTCATCACAAGGCCCCATGACACCTGTCATCACAATTCGCTATGACCCTTGTCATCACAATACTCGATGAACCGTGTCATCACAGTGTTCCAGGGCACATGTCATCACAATGATCCATGACGATTTTCATCACAATGCTCCAATACACCTGTCATCACAATGCTCCATGGCCCCTGTTATCATATTGCTCCATGATCACTTTCATCACAATGATCCATGACCAATGTCATCACCATTCCTAATGACGCCTGTCATCTCAATGCTCCATGGCACCTTCATCACAATGCTCCATGAACCCATTCATCACAATGTTCCCTGTCCTTTTCATCACAATGTTCCATGGGCCCTGTCATCACAATGCTCCATGCGCTTGTCATCAAAATGCTCCAGAACTCTTGTCATCATAATGCTCCATGCCAGTGTCATCAAAATGCCCCATGACACTTGTCATCACAATGCTCCACGTCATTTGTCATCACAATGCTCCATGACCCTTGTCATAACAATGGTCCATGGCCTTGTCATCACAATGTTCCATGGCCTCTGACATCACTATGCTCTATGGTTTTTCTCATCACAATGCTCTTTGACCCCTGTCATCACAATGCTTGATGACCATTGTCATCACAATGCTCCAAGAACCCTGTCATCACAATGCTCCATGCCGTTGACATCACAATGCTCCATGGCCCTTGTAATTAGAATGCTCCATGCCCTTGTCATCACAATGCTCCAGAACACTTGTGATCATAATACGCCTTTCCTGTGTCATCCCATTGCTCAATGACCCTTGTCATCAAAATATTCCTTGTCCTTTGTCATCACAGTGCTCCATGATACCTTTAATCAAAATTCTACATGACAACTGTCATCACAATGCAAGATGACCAATGTCATCACAAGGCCCCATGACACGTGTCATCACAATTCGCCTTGGCCCTGGACATCTCAATGCTGTATGAACCGTGTCATCACTAGGTTCCAGGACACTTGTCATCACAATGCTCCATGAACTCTGTTATCTCAATGTTCCATGGCCTTTGTATTCACAATGCTCCATTGTCCTGATAATCGCATTGCTCCATGAACACTTTCATCCCAATGCTCCTTGACCACTGTCACCCTAATTCCCCATGACGTCTCGCCTCACTGTCTTCCAAGGCCACTCTCATCAAAATGCTCCATGATCTGTGTCAGCACAATATTGCATGACACTTGTCATCACAATGCTCCATGATGCCTGTCATCACAATGCTCCATGAATTTGTTATCACAATGCTCCAGGACCAGTTTCATCACAATACTCCATCCCCCTTTTCATCACAGTGCACAATGAAACCTTTCATTACAATGCTCCATGACACTTGACATAACAATGCTCCATGACACTTGTCATCACAATGCTCAACGGCCTTTATCGTCACAATGCTCCCAGGCACTTTTCATCACGATGTTCCATGAAAACTTACATCACTTTGCTCCACGACCATTGTCATCACAATAGTCCATACCCTTGTCAACACAATGCTGCATAATCCCTGTCATCACAATTCTCCTTGACTGCTGTCATCACGATAATCCAGGACAATTTTCATAACAATGGTTCATTCCCCCAGTCATCTCAGTGCTCCATGATACCTTTCATCACAATTCCTAGATGATCAATGTCATCACAAGGCCCCATGACACCTGTCATCACAATTTGCTATGACCCTTGTCATCACAATACCCGATGAACCGTGTCATCACAGTGTTCCAGGGCACATGTCATCACAATGATCCATGACGACTTTCATCACAATGCTCCAATACACCTGTCATCACAATGCTCCATGGCCCCTGTTATCATATTGCTCCATGATCACTTTCATCACAATGATCCATGACCAATGTCATCACCGTTCCTAATGACGCCTGTCATCTCAATGCTCCATGGCACCTTCATCACAATGCTCCATGAACCCATTCATCACAATGTTCCCTGTCCTTTTCATCACAATGTTCCATGGGCCCTGTCATCACAATGCTCCATGCGCTTGTCATCAAAATGCTCCAGAACTCTTGTCATCATAATGCTCCATGCCAGTGTCATCAAAATGCCCCATGACACTTGTCATCACAATGCTCCACGTCATTTGTCATCACAATGCTCCATGACCCTTGTCATAACAATGGTCCATGGCCTTGTCATCACAATGTTCCATGGCCTCTGACATCACTATGCTCTATGGTTTTTCTCATCACAATGCTCTTTGACCCCTGTCATCACAATGCTTGATGACCATTGTCATCACAATGCTCCAAGAACCCTGTCATCACAATGCTCCATGCCGTTGACATCACAATGCTCCATGGCCCTTGTAATTAGAATGCTCCATGCCCTTGTCATCACAATGCTCCAGAACACTTGTGATCATAATACGCCTTTCCTGTGTCATCCCATTGCTCAATGACCCTTGTCATCAAAATATTCCTTGTCCTTTGTCATCACAGTGCTCCATGATACCTTTAATCAAAATTCTACATGACAACTGTCATCACAATGCAAGATGACCAATGTCATCACAAGGCCCCATGACACGTGTCATCACAATTCGCCTTGGCCCTGGACATCTCAATGCTGTATGAACCGTGTCATCACTAGGTTCCAGGACACTTGTCATCACAATGCTCCATGAACTCTGTTATCTCAATGTTCCATGGCCTTTGTATTCACAATGCTCCATTGTCCTGATAATCGCATTGCTCCATGAACACTTTCATCACAATGCTCCTTGACCACTGTCACCCTAATTCCCCATGACGTTTCGCCTCACTGTCTTCCAAGGCCACTCTCATCAAAATGCTCCATGATCTGTGTCAGCACAATATTGCATGACACTTGTCATCACAATGCTCCATGATGCCTGTCATCACAATGCTCCATGAATTTGTCATCACAATGCTCCAGGACCAGGTTCATCACAATACTCCATCCCCCTTTTCATCACAGTGCACAATGAAACCTTTCATTACAATGCTCCATGACACTTGTCATCACAATGCTCAATGGCCTTTATCGTCACAATGCTCCCAGGCACTTTTCATCACGATGTTCCATGAAAACTTACATCACTTTGCTCCACGACCATTGTCATCACAATAGTCCATACCCTTGTCAACACAATGCTGCATAATCCCTGTCATCACAATTCTCCTTGACTGCTGTCATCACGATAATCCAGGACAATTTTCAGAAAAATGGTTCATTCCCCCAGTCATCTCAGTGCTCCATGATACCTTTCATCACAATTCCTAGAAGATCAATGTCATCACAAGGCCCCATGACACCTGTCATCACAATTCGCTATGACCCTTGTCATCACAATACTCGATGAACCGTGTCATCACAGTGTTCCAGGGCACATGTCATCACAATGATCCATGACGACTTTCATCACAATGCTCCAATACACCTGTCATCACAATGCTCCATGGCCCCTGTTATCATATTGCTCCATGATCACTTTCATCACAATGATCCATGACCAATGTCATCACCATTCCTAATGACGCCTGTCATCTCAATGCTCCATGGCACCTTCATCACAATGCTCCATGAACCCATTCATCACAATGTTCCCTGTCCTTTTCATCACAATGTTCCATGGGCCCTGTCATCACAATGCTCCATGCGCTTGTCATCAAAATGCTCCAGAACTCTTGTCATCATAATGCTCCATGCCAGTGTCATCAAAATGCCCCATGACACTTGTCATCACAATGCTCCACGTCATTTGTCATCACAATGCTCCATGACCCTTGTCATAACAATGGTCCATGGCCTTGTCATCACAATGTTCCATGGCCTCTGACATCACTATGCTCTATGGTTTTTCTCATCACAATGCTCTTTGACCCCTGTCATCACAATGCTTGATGACCATTGTCATCACAATGCTCCAAGAACCCTGTCATCACAATGCTCCATGCCGTTGACATCACAATGCTCCATGGCCCTTGTAATTAGAATGCTCCATGCCCTTGTCATCACAATGCTCCAGAACACTTGTGATCATAATACGCCTTTCCTGTGTCATCCCATTGCTCAATGACCCTTGTCATCAAAATATTCCTTGTCCTTTGTCATCACAGTGCTCCATGATACCTTTAATCAAAATTCTACATGACAACTGTCATCACAATGCAAGATGACCAATGTCATCACAAGGCCCCATGACACGTGTCATCACAATTCGCCTTGGCCCTGGACATCTCAATGCTGTATGAACCGTGTCATCACTAGGTTCCAGGACACTTGTCATCACAATGCTCCATGAACTCTGTTATCTCAATGTTCCATGGCCTTTGTATTCACAATGCTCCATTGTCCTGATAATCGCATTGCTCCATGAACACTTTCATCACAATGCTCCTTGACCACTGTCACCCTAATTCCCCATGACGTCTCGCCTCACTGTCTTCCAAGGCCACTCTCATCAAAATGCTCCATGATCTGTGTCAGCACAATATTGCATGACACTTGTCATCACAATGCTCCATGATGCCTGTCATCACAATGCTCCATGAATTTGTTATCACAATGCTCCAGGACCAGGTTCATCACAATACTCCATCCCCCTTTTCATCACAGTGCACAATGAAACCTTTCATTACAATGCTCCATGACACTTGTCATCACAATGCTCAACGGCCTTTATCGTCACAATGCTCCCAGGCACTTTTCATCACGATGTTCCATGAAAACTTACATCACTTTGCTCCACGACCATTGTCATCACAATAGTCCATACCCTTGTCAACACAATGCTGCATAATCCCTGTCATCACAATTCTCCTTGACTGCTGTCATCACGATAATCCAGGACAATTTTCAGAACAATGGTTCATTCCCCCAGTCATCTCAGTGCTCCATGATACCTTTCATCACAATTCCTAGATGATCAATGTCATCACAAGGCCCCATGACACCTGTCATCACAATTCGCTATGACCCTTGTCATCACAATACTCGATGAACCGTGTCATCACAGTGTTCCAGGGCACATGTCATCACAATGATCCATGATGACTTTCATCACAATGCTCCAATACACCTGTCATCACAATGCTCCATGGCCCCTGTTATCATATTGCTCCATGATCACTTTCATCACAATGATCCATGACCAATGTCATCACCATTCCTAATGACGCCTGTCATCTCAATGCTCCATGGCACCTTCATCACAATGCTCCATGAACCCATTCATCACAATGTTCCCTGTCCTTTTCATCACAATGTTCCATGGGCCCTGTCATCACAATGCTCCATGCGCTTGTCATCAAAATGCTCCAGAACTCTTGTCATCATAATGCTCCATGCCAGTGTCATCAAAATGCCCCATGACACTTGTCATCACAATGCTCCACGTCATTTGTCATCACAATGCTCCATGACCCTTGTCATAACAATGGTCCATGGCCTTGTCATCACAATGTTCCATGGCCTCTGACATCACTATGCTCTATGGTTTTTCTCATCACAATGCTCTTTGACCCCTGTCATCACAATGCTTGATGACCATTGTCATCACAATGCTCCAAGAACCCTGTCATCACAATGCTCCATGCCGTTGACATCACAATGCTCCATGGCCCTTGTAATTAGAATGCTCCATGCCCTTGTCATCACAATGCTCCAGAACACTTGTGATCATAATACGCCTTTCCTGTGTCATCCCATTGCTCAATGACCCTTGTCATCAAAATATTCCTTGTCCTTTGTCATCACAGTGCTCCATGATACCTTTAATCAAAATTCTACATGACAACTGTCATCACAATGCAAGATGACCAATGTCATCACAAGGCCCCATGACACGTGTCATCACAATTCGCCTTGGCCCTGGACATCTCAATGCTGTATGAACCGTGTCATCACTAGGTTCCAGGACACTTGTCATCACAATGCTCCATGAACTCTGTTATCTCAATGTTCCATGGCCTTTGTATTCACAATGCTCCATTGTCCTGATAATCGCATTGCTCCATGAACACTTTCATCACAATGCTCCTTGACCACTGTCACCCTAATTCCCCATGACGTCTCGCCTCACTGTCTTCCAAGGCCACTCTCATCAAAATGCTCCATGATCTGTGTCAGCACAATATTGCCTGACACTTGTCATCACAATGCTCCATGATGCCTGTCATCACAATGCTCCATGAATTTGTTATCACAATGCTCCAGGACCAGGTTCATCACAATACTCCATCCCCGTTTTCATCACAGTGCACAATGAAACCTTTCATTACAATGCTCCATGACACTTGTCATCACAATGCTCAACGGCCTTTATCGTCACAATGCTCCCAGGCACTTTTCATCACGATGTTCCATGAAAACTTACATCACTTTGCTCCACGACCATTGTCATCACAATAGTCCATACCCTTGTCAACACAATGCTGCATAATCCCTGTCATCACAATTCTCCTTGACTGCTGTCATCACGATAATCCAGGACAATTTTCATAACAATGGTTCATTCTCCCAGTCATCTCAGTGCTCCATGATACCTTTCATCACAATTCCTAGATGATCAATGTCATCACAAGGCCCCATGACACCTGTCATCACAATTTGCTATGACCCTTGTCATCACAATACTCGATGAACCGTGTCATCACAGTGTTCCAGGGCACATGTCATCACAATGATCCATGATGACTTTCATCACAATGCTCCAATACACCTGTCATCACAATGCTCCATGGCCCCTGTTATCATATTGCTCCATGATCACTTTCATCACAATGATCCATGACCAATGTCATCACCATTCCTAATGACGCCTGTCATCTCAATGCTCCATGGCACCTTCATCACAATGCTCCATGAACCCATTCATCACAATGTTCCCTGTTCTTTTCATCACAATGTTCCATGGGCCCTGTCATCACAATGCTCCATGCGCTTGTCATCAAAATGCTCCAGAACTCTTGTCATCATAATGCTCCATGCCAGTGTCATCAAAATGCCCCATGACACTTGTCATCACAATGCTCCACGTCATTTGTCATCACAATGCTCCATGACCCTTGTCATAACAATGGTCCATGGCCTTGTCATCACAATGTTCCATGGCCTCTGACATCACTATGCTCTATGGTTTTTCTCATCACAATGCTCTTTGACCCCTGTCATCACAATGCTTGATGACCATTGTCATCACAATGCTCCAAGAACCCTGTCATCACAATGCTCCATGCCGTTGACATCACAATGCTCCATGGCCCTTGTAATTAGAATGCTCCATGCCCTTGTCATCACAATGCTCCAGAACACTTGTGATCATAATACGCCTTTCCTGTGTCATCCCATTGCTCAATGACCCTTGTCATCAAAATATTCCTTGTCCTTTGTCATCACAGTGCTCCATGATACCTTTAATCAAAATTCTACATGACAACTGTCATCACAATGCAAGATGACCAATGTCATCACAAGGCCCCATGACACGTGTCATCACAATTCGCCTTGGCCCTGGACATCTCAATGCTGTATGAACCGTGTCATCACTAGGTTCCAGGACACTTGTCATCACAATGCTCCATGAACTCTGTTATCTCAATGTTCCATGGCCTTTGTATTCACAATGCTCCATTGTCCTGATAATCGCATTGCTCCATGAACACTTTCATCACAATGCTCCTTGACCACTGTCACCCTAATTCCCCATGACGTCTCGCCTCACTGTCTTCCAAGGCCACTCTCATCAAAATGCTCCATGATCTGTGTCAGCACAATATTGCATGACACTTGTCATCACAATGCTCCATGATGCCTGTCATCACAATGCTCCATGAATTTGTTATCACAATGCTCCAGGACCAGTTTCATCACAATACTCCATCCCCCTTTTCATCACAGTGCACAATGAAACCTTTCATTACAATGCTCCATGACACTTGTCATCACAATGCTCAACGGCCTTTATCGTCACAATGCTCCCAGGCACTTTTCATCACGATGTTCCATGAAAACTTACATCACTTTGCTCCACGACCATTGTCATCACAATAGTCCATACCCTTGTCAACACAATGCTGCATAATCCCTGTCATCACAATTCTCCTTGACTGCTGTCATCACGATAATCCAGGACAATTTTCATAACAATGGTTCATTCTCCCAGTCATCTCAGTGCTCCATGATACCTTTCATCACAATTCCTAGATGATCAATGTCATCACAAGGCCCCATGACACCTGTCATCACAATTTGCTATGACCCTTGTCATCACAATACTCGATGAACCGTGTCATCACAGTGTTCCAGGGCACATGTCATCACAATGATCCATGATGACTTTCATCACAATGCTCCAATACACCTGTCATCACAATGCTCCATGGCCCCTGTTATCATATTGCTCCATGATCACTTTCATCACAATGATCCATGACCAATGTCATCACCATTCCTAATGACGCCTGTCATCTCAATGCTCCATGGCACCTTCATCACAATGCTCCATGAACCCATTCATCACAATGTTCCCTGTTCTTTTCATCACAATGTTCCATGGGCCCTGTCATCACAATGCTCCATGCGCTTGTCATCAAAATGCTCCAGAACTCTTGTCATCATAATGCTCCATGCCAGTGTCATCAAAATGCCCCATGACACTTGTCATCACAATGCTCCACGTCATTTGTCATCACAATGCTCCATGACCCTTGTCATAACAATGGTCCATGGCCTTGTCATCACAATGTTCCATGGCCTCTGACATCACTATGCTCTATGGTTTTTCTCATCACAATGCTCTTTGACCCCTGTCATCACAATGCTTGATGACCATTGTCATCACAATGCTCCAAGAACCCTGTCATCACAATGCTCCATGCCGTTGACATCACAATGCTCCATGGCCCTTGTAATTAGAATGCTCCATGCCCTTGTCATCACAATGCTCCAGAACACTTGTGATCATAATACGCCTTTCCTGTGTCATCCCATTGCTCAATGACCCTTGTCATCAAAATATTCCTTGTCCTTTGTCATCACAGTGCTCCATGATACCTTTAATCAAAATTCTACATGACAACTGTCATCACAATGCAAGATGACCAATGTCATCACAAGGCCCCATGACACGTGTCATCACAATTCGCCTTGGCCCTGGACATCTCAATGCTGTATGAACCGTGTCATCACTAGGTTCCAGGACACTTGTCATCACAATGCTCCATGAACTCTGTTATCTCAATGTTCCATGGCCTTTGTATTCACAATGCTCCATTGTCCTGATAATCGCATTGCTCCATGAACACTTTCATCACAATGCTCCTTGACCACTGTCACCCTAATTCCCCATGACGTCTCGCCTCACTGTCTTCCAAGGCCACTCTCATCAAAATGCTCCATGATCTGTGTCAGCACAATATTGCATGACACTTGTCATCACAATGCTCCATGATGCCTGTCATCACAATGCTCCATGAATTTGTTATCACAATGCTCCAGGACCAGTTTCATCACAATACTCCATCCCCCTTTTCATCACAGTGCACAATGAAACCTTTCATTACAATGCTCCATGACACTTGTCATCACAATGCTCAACGGCCTTTATCGTCACAATGCTCCCAGGCACTTTTCATCACGATGTTCCATGAAAACTTACATCACTTTGCTCCACGACCATTGTCATCACAATAGTCCATACCCTTGTCAACACAATGCTGCATAATCCCTGTCATCACAATTCTCCTTGACTGCTGTCATCACGATAATCCAGGACAATTTTCATAACAATGATTCATTCCCCCAGTCATCTCAGTGCTCCATGATACCTTTCATCACAATTCCTAGATGATCAATGTCATCACAAGGCCCCATGACACCTGTCATCACAATTTGCTATGACCCTTGTCATCACAATACTCGATGAACCGTGTCATCACAGTGTTCCAGGGCACATGTCATCACAATGCTCCATGACGACTTTCATCACAATGCTCCAATACACCTGTCATCACAATGCTCCATGGCCCCTGTTATCATATTGCTCCATGATCACTTTCATCACAATGATCCATGACCAATGTCATCACCATTCCTAATGACGCCTGTCATCTCAATGCTCCATGGCACCTTCATCACAATGCTCCATGAACCCATTCATCACAATGTTCCCTGTCCTTTTCATCACAATGTTCCATGGGCCCTGTCATCACAATGCTCCATGCGCTTGTCATCAAAATGCTCCAGAACTCTTGTCATCATAATGCTCCATGCCAATATCATCAAAATGCCCCATGACACTTGTCATCACAATGCTCCACGTCATTTGTCATCACAATGCTCCATGACCCTTGTCATAACAATGGTCCATGGCCTTGTCATCACAATGTTCCATGGCCTCTGACATCACTATGCTCTATGGTTTTTCTCATCACAATGCTCTTTGACCCCTGTCATCACAATGCTTGATGACCATTGTCATCACAATGCTCCAAGAACCCTGTCATCACAATGCTCCATGCCGTTGACATCACAATGCTCCATGGCCCTTGTAATTAGAATGCTCCATGCCCTTGTCATCACAATGCTCCAGAACACTTGTGATCATAATACGCCTTTCCTGTGTCATCCCATTGCTCAATGACCCTTGTCATCAAAATATTCCTTGTCCTTTGTCATCACAGTGCTCCATGATACCTTTAATCAAAATTCTACATGACAACTGTCATCACAATGCAAGATGACCAATGTCATCACAAGGCCCCATGACACGTGTCATCACAATTCGCCTTGGCCCTGGACATCTCAATGCTGTATGAACCGTGTCATCACTAGGTTCCAGGACACTTGTCATCACAATGCTCCATGAACTCTGTTATCTCAATGTTCCATGGCCTTTGTATTCACAATGCTCCATTGTCCTGATAATCGCATTGCTCCATGAACACTTTCATCACAATGCTCCTTGACCACTGTCACCCTAATTCCCCATGACGTCTCGCCTCACTGTCTTCCAAGGCCACTCTCATCAAAATGCTCCATGATCTGTGTCAGCACAATATTGCATGACACTTGTCATCACAATGCTCCATGATGCCTGTCATCACAATGCTCCATGAATTTGTTATCACAATGCTCCAGGACCAGTTTCATCACAATACTCCATCCCCCTTTTCATCACAGTGCACAATGAAACCTTTCATTACAATGCTCCATGACACTTGTCATCACAATGCTCAACGGCCTTTATCGTCACAATGCTCCCAGGCACTTTTCATCACGATGTTCCATGAAAACTTACATCACTTTGCTCCACGACCATTGTCATCACAATAGTCCATACCCTTGTCAACACAATGCTGCATAATCCCTGTCATCACAATTCTCCTTGACTGCTGTCATCACGATAATCCAGGACAATTTTCATAACAATGATTCATTCCCCCAGTCATCTCAGTGCTCCATGATACCTTTCATCACAATTCCTAGATGATCAATGTCATCACAAGGCCCCATGACACCTGTCATCACAATTTGCTATGACCCTTGTCATCACAATACTCGATGAACCGTGTCATCACAGTGTTCCAGGGCACATGTCATCACAATGATCCATGACGACTTTCATCACAATGCTCCAATACACCTGTCATCACAATGCTCCATGGCCCCTGTTATCATATTGCTCCATGATCACTTTCATCACAATGATCCATGACCAATGTCATCACCATTCCTAATGACGCCTGTCATCTCAATGCTCCAGGGCACCTTCATCACAATGCTCCATGAACCCATTCATCATAATGTTCCCTGTCCTTTTCATCACAATGTTCCATGGGCCCTGTCATCACAATGCTCCATGCGCTTGTCATCAAAATGCTCCAGAACTCTTGTCATCATAATGCTCCATGCCAATGTCATCAAATGCCCCATGACACTTGTCATCACAATGCTCCACGTCATTTGTCATCACAATGCTCCATGACCCTTGTCATAACAATGGTCCATGGCCTTGTCATCACAATGTTCCATGGCCTCTGACATCACTATGCTCTATGGTTTTTCTCATCACAATGCTCTTTGACCCCTGTCATCACAATGCTTGATGACCATTGTCATCACAATGCTCCAAGAACCCTGTCATCACAATGCTCCATGCCGTTGACATCACAATGCTCCATGGCCCTTGTAATTAGAATGCTCCATGCCCTTGTCATCACAATGCTCCAGAACACTTGTGATCATAATACGCCTTTCCTGTGTCATCCCATTGCTCAATGACCCTTGTCATCAAAATATTCCTTGTCCTTTGTCATCACAGTGCTCCATGATACCTTTAATCAAAATTCTACATGACAACTGTCATCACAATGCAAGATGACCAATGTCATCACAAGGCCCCATGACACGTGTCATCACAATTCGCCTTGGCCCAGGACATCTCAATGCTGTATGAACCGTGTCATCACTAGGTTCCAGGACACTTGTCATCACAATGCTCCATGAACTCTGTTATCTCAATGTTCCATGGCCTTTGTATTCACAATGCTCCATTGTCCTGATAATCGCATTGCTCCATGAACACTTTCATCACAATGCTCCTTGACCACTGTCACCCTAATTCCCCATGACGTCTCGCCTCACTTTCTTCCAAGGCCACTCTCATCAAAATGCTCCATGATCTGTGTCAGCACAATATTGCATGACACTTGTCATCACAATGCTCCATGATGCCTGTCATCACAATGCTCCATGAATTTGTTATCACAATGCTCCAGGACCAGTTTCATCACAATACTCCATCCCCCTTTTCATCACAGTGCACAATGAAACCTTTCATTACAATGCTCCATGACACTTGTCATCACAATGCTCAACGGCCTTTATCGTCACAATGCTCCCAGGCACTTTTCATCACGATGTTCCATGAAAACTTACATCACTTTGCTCCACGACCATTGTCATCACAATAGTCCATACCCTTGTCAACACAATGCTGCATAATCCCTGTCATCACAATTCTCCTTGACTGCTGTCATCACGATAATCCAGGACAATTTTCAGAACAATGGTTCATTCCCCCAGTCATCTCAGTGCTCCATGATACCTTTCATCACAATTCCTAGATGATCAATGTCATCACAAGGCCCCATGACACCTGTCATCACAATTTGCTATGACCCTTGTCATCACAATACTCGATGAACCGTGTCATCACAGTGTTCCAGGGCACATGTCATCACAATGATCCATGACGACTTTCATCACAATGCTCCAATACACCTGTCATCACAATGCTCCATGGCCCCTGTTATCATATTGCTCCATGATCACTTTCATCACAATGATCCATGACCAATGTCATCACCATTCCTAATGACGCCTGTCATCTCAATGCTCCATGGCACCTTCATCACAATGCTCCATGAACCCATTCATCACAATGTTCCCTGTCCTTTTCATCACAATGTTCCATGGGCCCTGTCATCACAATGCTCCATGCGCTTGTCATCAAAATGCTCCAGAACTCTTGTCATCATAATGCTCCATGCCAATGTCATCAAAATGCCCCATGACACTTGTCATCACAATGCTCCACGTCATTTGTCATCACAATGCTCCATGACCCTTGTCATAACAATGGTCCATGGCCTTGTCATCACAATGTTCCATGGCCTCTGACATCACTATGCTCTATGGTTTTTCTCATCACAATGCTCTTTGACCCCTGTCATCACAATGCTTGATGACCATTGTCATCACAATGCTCCAAGAACCCTGTCATCACAATGCTCCATGCCGTTGACATCACAATGCTCCATGGCCCTTGTAATTAGAATGCTCCATGCCCTTGTCATCACAATGCTCCAGAACACTTGTGATCATAATACGCCTTTCCTGTGTCATCCCATTGCTCAATGACCCTTGTCATCAAAATATTCCTTGTCCTTTGTCATCACAGTGCTCCATGATACCTTTAATCAAAATTCTACATGACAACTGTCATCACAATGCAAGATGACCAATGTCATCACAAGGCCCCATGACACGTGTCATCACAATTCGCCTTGGCCCTGGACATCTCAATGCTGTATGAACCGTGTCATCACTAGGTTCCAGGACACTTGTCATCACAATGCTCCATGAACTCTGTTATCTCAATGTTCCATGGCCTTTGTATTCACAATGCTCCATTGTCCTGATAATCGCATTGCTCCATGAACACTTTCATCAAAATGCTCCTTGACCACTGTCACCCTAATTCCCCATGACGTCTCGCCTCACTGTCTTCCAAGGCCACTCTCATCAAAATGCTCCATGATCTGTGTCAGCACAATATTGCATGACACTTGTCATCACAATGCTCCATGATGCCTGTCATCACAATGCTCCATGAATTTGTTATCACAATGCTCCAGGACCAGTTTCATCACAATACTCCATCCCCCTTTTCATCACAGTGCACAATGAAACCTTTCATTACAATGCTCCATGACACTTGTCATCACAATGCTCAATGGCCTTTATCGTCACAATGCTCCCAGGCACTTTTCATCACGATGTTCCATGAAAACTTACATCACTTTGCTCCACGACCATTGTCATCACAATAGTCCATACCCTTGTCAACACAATGCTGCATAATCCCTGTCATCACAATTCTCCTTGACTGCTGTCATCACGATAATCCAGGACAATTTTCAGAACAATGGTTCATTCCCCCAGTCATCTCAGTGCTCCATGATACCTTTCATCACAATTCCTAGATGATCAATGTCATCACAAGGCCCCATGACACCTGTCATCACAATTTGCTATGACCCTTGTCATCACAATACTCGATGAACCGTGTCATCACAGTGTTCCAGGGCACATGTCATCACAATGATCCATGACGACTTTCATCACAATGCTCCAATACACCTGTCATCACAATGCTCCATGGCCCCTGTTATCATATTGCTCCATGATCACTTTCATCACAATGATCCATGACCAATGTCATCACCATTCCTAATGACGCCTGTCATCTCAATGCTCCATGGCACCTTCATCACAATGCTCCATGAACCCATTCATCACAATGTTCCCTGTCCTTTTCATCACAATGTTCCATGGGCCCTGTCATCACAATGCTCCATGCGCTTGTCATCAAAATGCTCCAGAACTCTTGTCATCATAATGCTCCATGCCAATGTCATCAAAATGCCCCATGACACTTGTCATCACAATGCTCCACGTCATTTGTCATCACAATGCTCCATGACCATTGTCATAACAATGGTCCATGGCCTTGTCATCACAATGTTCCATGGCCTCTGACATCACTATGCTCTATGGTTTTTCTCATCACAATGCTCTTTGACCCCTGTCATCACAATGCTTGATGACCATTGTCATCACAATGCTCCAAGAACCCTGTCATCACAATGCTCCATGCCGTTGACATCACAATGCTCCATGGCCCTTGTAATTAGAATGCTCCATGCCCTTGTCATCACAATGCTCCAGAACACTTGTGATCATAATACGCCTTTCCTGTGTCATCCCATTGCTCAATGACCCTTGTCATCAAAATATTCCTTGTCCTTTGTCATCACAGTGCTCCATGATACCTTTAATCAAAATTCTACATGACAACTGTCATCACAATGCAAGATGACCAATGTCATCACAAGGCCCCATGACACGTGTCATCACAATTCGCCTTGGCCCTGGACATCTCAATGCTGTATGAACCGTGTCATCACTAGGTTCCAGGACACTTGTCATCACAATGCTCCATGAACTCTGTTATCTCAATGTTCCATGGCCTTTGTATCCACAATGCTCCATTGTCCTGATAATCGCATTGCTCCATGAACACTTTCATCACAATGCTCCTTGACCACTGTCACCCTAATTCCCCATGACGTCTCGCCTCACTGTCTTCCAAGGCCACTCTCATCAAAATGCTCCATGATCTGTGTCAGCACAATATTGCATGACACTTGTCATCACAATGCTCCATGATGCCTGTCATCACAATGCTCCATGAATTTGTTATCACAATGCTCCAGGACCAGTTTCATCACAATACTCCATCCCCCTTTTCATCACAGTGCACAATGAAACCTTTCATTACAATGCTCCATGACACTTGTCATCACAATGCTCAATGGCCTTTATCGTCACAATGCTCCCAGGCACTTTTCATCACGATGTTCCATGAAAACTTACATCACTTTGCTCCACGACCATTGTCATCACAATAGTCCATACCCTTGTCAACACAATGCTGCATAATCCCTGTCATCACAATTCTCCTTGACTGCTGTCATCACGATAATCCAGGACAATTTTCATAACAATGATTCATTCCCCCAGTCATCTCAGTGCTCCATGATACCTTTCATCACAATTCCTAGATGATCAATGTCATCACAAGGCCCCATGACACCTGTCATCACAATTTGCTATGACCCTTGTCATCACAATACTCGATGAACCGTGTCATCACAGTGTTCCAGGGCACATGTCATCACAATGATCCATGACGACTTTCATCACAATGCTCCAATACACCTGTCATCACAATGCTCCATGGCCCCTGTTATCATATTGCTCCATGATCACTTTCATCACAATGATCCATGACCAATGTCATCACCATTCCTAATGACGCCTGTCATCTCAATGCTCCATGGCACCTTCATCACAATGCTCCATGAACCCATTCATCACAATGTTCCCTGTCCTTTTCATCACAATGTTCCATGGGCCCTGTCATCACAATGCTCCATGCGCTTGTCATCAAAATGCTCCAGAACTCTTGTCATCATAATGCTCCATGCCAATGTCATCAAAATGCCCCATGACACTTGTCATCACAATGCTCCACGTCATTTGTCATCACAATGCTCCATGACCCTTGTCATAACAATGGTCCATGGCCTTGTCATCACAATGTTCCATGGCCTCTGACATCACTATGCTCTATGGTTTTTCTCATCACAATGCTCTTTGACCCCTGTCATCACAATGCTTGATGACCATTGTCATCACAATGCTCCAAGAACCCTGTCATCACAATGCTCCATGCCGTTGACATCACAATGCTCCATGGCCCTTGTAATTAGAATGCTCCATGCCCTTGTCATCACAATGCTCCAGAACACTTGTGATCATAATACGCCTTTCCTGTGTCATCCCATTGCTCAATGACCCTTGTCATCAAAATATTCCTTGTCCTTTGTCATCACAGTGCTCCATGATACCTTTAATCAAAATTCTACATGACAACTGTCATCACAATGCAAGATGACCAATGTCATCACAAGGCCCCATGACACGTGTCATCACAATTCGCCTTGGCCCTGGACATCTCAATGCTGTATGAACCGTGTCATCACTAGGTTCCAGGACACTTGTCATCACAATGCTCCATGAACTCTGTTATCTCAATGTTCCATGGCCTTTGTATTCACAATGCTCCATTGTCCTGATAATCGCATTGCTCCATGAACACTTTCATCAAAATGCTCCTTGACCACTGTCACCCTAATTCCCCATGACGTCTCGCCTCACTGTCTTCCAAGGCCACTCTCATCAAAATGCTCCATGATCTGTGTCAGCACAATATTGCATGACACTTGTCATCACAATGCTCCATGATGCCTGTCATCACAATGCTCCATGAATTTGTTATCACAATGCTCCAGGACCAGTTTCATCACAATACTCCATCCCCCTTTTCATCACAGTGCACAATGAAACCTTTCATTACAATGCTCCATGACACTTGTCATCACAATGCTCAATGGCCTTTATCGTCACAATGCTCCCAGGCACTTTTCATCACGATGTTCCATGAAAACTTACATCACTTTGCTCCACGAACATTGTCATCACAATAGTCCATACCCTTGTCAACACAATGCTGCATAATCCCTGTCATCACAATTCTCCTTGACTGCTGTCATCACGATAATCCAGGACAATTTTCAGAACAATGGTTCATTCCCCCAGTCATCTCAGTGCTCCATGATACCTTTCATCACAATTCCTAGATGATCAATGTCATCACAAGGCCCCATGACACCTGTCATCACAATTTGCTATGACCCTTGTCATCACAATACTCGATGAACCGTGTCATCACAGTGTTCCAGGGCACATGTCATCACAATGATCCATGACGACTTTCATCACAATGCTCCAATACACCTGTCATCACAATGCTCCATGGCCCCTGTTATCATATTGCTCCATGATCACTTTCATCACAATGATCCATGACCAATGTCATCACCATTCCTAATGACGCCTGTCATCTCAATGCTCCATGGCACCTTCATCACAATGCTCCATGAACCCATTCATCACAATGTTCCCTGTCCTTTTCATCACAATGTTCCATGGGCCCTGTCATCACAATGCTCCATGCGCTTGTCATCAAAATGCTCCAGAACTCTTGTCATCATAATGCTCCATGCCAATGTCATCAAAATGCCCCATGACACTTGTCATCACAATGCTCCACGTCATTTGTCATCACAATGCTCCATGACCCTTGTCATAACAATGGTCCATGGCCTTGTCATCACAATGTTCCATGGCCTCTGACATCACTATGCTCTATGGTTTTTCTCATCACAATGCTCTTTGACCCCTGTCATCACAATGCTTGATGACCATTGTCATCACAATGCTCCAAGAACCCTGTCATCACAATGCTCCATGCCGTTGACATCACAATGCTCCATGGCCCTTGTAATTAGAATGCTCCATGCCCTTGTCATCACAATGCTCCAGAACACTTGTGATCATAATACGCCTTTCCTGTGTCATCCCATTGCTCAATGACCCTTGTCATCAAAATATTCCTTGTCCTTTGTCATCACAGTGCTCCATGATACCTTTAATCAAAATTCTACATGACAACTGTCATCACAATGCAAGATGACCAATGTCATCACAAGGCCCCATGACACGTGTCATCACAATTCGCCTTGGCCCTGGACATCTCAATGCTGTATGAACCGTGTCATCACTAGGTTCCAGGACACTTGTCATCACAATGCTCCATGAACTCTGTTATCTCAATGTTCCATGGCCTTTGTATCCACAATGCTCCATTGTCCTGATAATCGCATTGCTCCATGAACACTTTCATCACAATGCTCCTTGACCACTGTCACCCTAATTCCCCATGACGTCTCGCCTCACTGTCTTCCAAGGCCACTCTCATCAAAATGCTCCATGATCTGTGTCAGCACAATATTGCATGACACTTGTCATCACAATGCTCCATGATGCCTGTCATCACAATGCTCCATGAATTTGTTATCACAATGCTCCAGGACCAGTTTCATCACAATACTCCATCCCCCTTTTCATCACAGTGCACAATGAAACCTTTCATTACAATGCTCCATGACACTTGTCATCACAATGCTCAACGGCCTTTATCGTCACAATGCTCCCAGGCACTTTTCATCACGATGTTCCATGAAAACTTACATCACTCTGCTCCACGACCATTGTCATCACAATAGTCCATACCCTTGTCAACACAATGCTGCATAATCCCTGTCATCACAATTCTCCTTGACTGCTGTCATCACGATAATCCAGGACAATTTTCATAACAATGGTTCATTCCCCCAGTCATCTCAGTGCTCCATGATACCTTTCATCACAATTCCTAGATGATCAATGTCATCACAAGGCCCCATGACACCTGTCATCACAATTCGCTATGACCCTTGTCATCACAATACTCGATGAACCGTGTCATCACAGTGTTCCAGGGCACATGTCATCACAATGATCCATGACGACTTTCATCACAATGCTCCAATACACCTGTCATCACAATGCTCCATGGCCCCTGTTATCATATTGCTCCATGATCACTTTCATCACAATGATCCATGACCAATGTCATCACCATTCCTAATGACGCCTGTCATCTCAATGCTCCATGGCACCTTCATCACAATGCTCCATGAACCCATTCATCACAATGTTCCCTGTCCTTTTCATCACAATGTTCCATGGGCCCTGTCATCACAATGCTCCATGCGCTTGTCATCAAAATGCTCCAGAACTCTTGTCATCATAATGCTCCATGCCAGTGTCATCAAAATGCCCCATGACACTTGTCATCACAATGCTCCACGTCATTTGTCATCACAATGCTCCATGACCCTTGTCATAACAATGGTCCATGGCCTTGTCATCACAATGTTCCATGGCCTCTGACATCACTATGCTCTATGGTTTTTCTCATCACAATGCTCTTTGACCCCTGTCATCACAATGCTTGATGACCATTGTCATCACAATGCTCCAAGAACCCTGTCATCACAATGCTCCATGCCGTTGACATCACAATGCTCCATGGCCCTTGTAATTAGAATGCTCCATGCCCTTGTCATCACAATGCTCCAGAACACTTGTGATCATAATACGCCTTTCCTGTGTCATCCCATTGCTCAATGACCCTTGTCATCAAAATATTCCTTGTCCTTTGTCATCACAGTGCTCCATGATACCTTTAATCAAAATTCTACATGACAACTGTCATCACAATGCAAGATGACCAATGTCATCACAAGGCCCCATGACACGTGTCATCACAATTCGCCTTGGCCCTGGACATCTCAATGCTGTATGAACCGTGTCATCACTAGGTTCCAGGACACTTGTCATCACAATGCTCCATGAACTCTGTTATCTCAATGTTCCATGGCCTTTGTATTCACAATGCTCCATTGTCCTGATAATCGCATTGCTCCATGAACACTTTCATCACAATGCTCCTTGACCACTCTCACCCTAATTCCCCATGACGTCTCGCCTCACTGTCTTCCAAGGCCACTCTCATCAAAATGCTCCATGATCTGTGTCAGCACAATATTGCATGACACTTGTCATCACAATGCTCCATGATGCCTGTCATCACAATGCTCCATGAATTTGTTATCACAATGCTCCAGGACCAGTTTCATCACAATACTCCATCCCCCTTTTCATCACAGTGCACAATGAAACCTTTCATTACAATGCTCCATGACACTTGTCATCACAATGCTCAACGGCCTTTATCGTCACAATGCTCCCAGGCACTTTTCATCACGATGTTCCATGAAAACTTACATCACTTTGCTCCACGACCATTGTCATCACAATAGTCCATACCCTTGTCAACACAATGCTGCATAATCCCTGTCATCACAATTCTCCTTGACTGCTGTCATCACGATAATCCAGGACAATTTTCATAACAATGGTTCATTCCCCCAGTCATCTCAGTGCTCCATGATACCTTTCATCACAATTCCTAGAAGATCAATGTCATCACAAGGCCCCATGACACCTGTCATCACAATTCGCTATGACCCTTGTCATCACAATACTCGATGAACCGTGTCATCACAGTGTTCCAGGGCACATGTCATCACAATGATCCATGACGACTTTCATCACAATGCTCCAATACACCTGTCATCACAATGCTCCATGGCCCCTGTTATCATATTGCTCCATGATCACTTTCATCACAATGATCCATGACCAATGTCATCACCATTCCTAATGACGCCTGTCATCTCAATGCTCCATGGCACCTTCATCACAATGCTCCATGAACCCATTCATCACAATGTTCCCTGTCCTTTTCATCACAATGTTCCATGGGCCCTGTCATCACAATGCTCCATGCGCTTGTCATCAAAATGCTCCAGAACTCTGGTCATCATAATGCTCCATGCCAGTGTCATCAAAATGCCCCATGACACTTGTCATCACAATGCTCCACGTCATTTGTCATCACAATGCTCCATGACCCTTGTCATAACAATGGTCCATGGCCTTGTCATCACAATGTTCCATGGCCTCTGACATCACTATGCTCTATGGTTTTTCTCATCACAATGCTCTTTGACCCCTGTCATCACAATGCTTGATGACCATTGTCATCACAATGCTCCAAGAACCCTGTCATCACAATGCTCCATGCCGTTGACATCACAATGCTCCATGGCCCTTGTAATTAGAATGCTCCATGCCCTTGTCATCACAATGCTCCAGAACACTTGTGATCATAATACGCCTTTCCTGTGTCATCCCATTGCTCAATGACCCTTGTCATCAAAATATTCCTTGTCCTTTGTCATCACAGTGCTCCATGATACCTTTAATCAAAATTCTACATGACAACTGTCATCACAATGCAAGATGACCAATGTCATCACAAGGCCCCATGACACGTGTCATCACAATTCGCCTTGGCCCTGGACATCTCAATGCTGTATGAACCGTGTCATCACTAGGTTCCAGGACACTTGTCATCACAATGCTCCATGAACTCTGTTATCTCAATGTTCCATGGCCTTTGTATCCACAATGCTCCATTGTCCTGATAATCGCATTGCTCCATGAACACTTTCATCACAATGCTCCTTGACCACTGTCACCCTAATTCCCCATGACGTCTCGCCTCACTGTCTTCCAAGGCCACTCTCATCAAAATGCTCCATGATCTGTGTCAGCACAATATTGCATGACACTTGTCATCACAATGCTCCATGATGCCTGTCATCACAATGCTCCATGAATTTGTTATCACAATGCTCCAGGACCAGTTTCATCACAATACTCCATCCCCCTTTTCATCACAGTGCACAATGAAACCTTTCATTACAATGCTCCATGACACTTGTCATCACAATGCTCAATGGCCTTTATCGTCACAATGCTCCCAGGCACTTTTCATCACGATGTTCCATGAAAACTTACATCACTTTGCTCCACGACCATTGTCATCACAATAGTCCATACCCTTGTCAACACAATGCTGCATAATCCCTGTCATCACAATTCTCCTTGACTGCTGTCATCACGATAATCCAGGACAATTTTCAGAACAATGATTCATTCCCCCAGTCATCTCAGTGCTCCATGATACCTTTCATCACAATTCCTAGATGATCAATGTCATCACAAGGCCCCATGACACCTGTCATCACAATTTGCTATGACCCTTGTCATCACAATACTCGATGAACCGTGTCATCACAGTGTTCCAGGGCACATGTCATCACAATGATCCATGACGACTTTCATCACAATGCTCCAATACACCTGTCATCACAATGCTCCATGGCCCCTGTTATCATATTGCTCCATGATCACTTTCATCACAATGATCCATGACCAATGTCATCACCATTCCTAATGACGCCTGTCATCTCAATGCTCCATGGCACCTTCATCACAATGCTCCATGAACCCATTCATCACAATGTTCCCTGTCCTTTTCATCACAATGTTCCATGGGCCCTGTCATCACAATGCTCCATGCGCTTGTCATCAAAATGCTCCAGAACTCTTGTCATCATAATGCTCCATGCCAATGTCATCAAAATGCCCCATGACACTTGTCATCACAATGCTCCACGTCATTTGTCATCACAATGCTCCATGACCCTTGTCATAACAATGGTCCATGGCCTTGTCATCACAATGTTCCATGGCCTCTGACATCACTATGCTCTATGGTTTTTCTCATCACAATGCTCTTTGACCCCTGTCATCACAATGCTTGATGACCATTGTCATCACAATGCTCCAAGAACCCTGTCATCACAATGCTCCATGCCGTTGACATCACAATGCTCCATGGCCCTTGTAATTAGAATGCTCCATGCCCTTGTCATCACAATGCTCCAGAACACTTGTGATCATAATACGCCTTTCCTGTGTCATCCCATTGCTCAATGACCCTTGTCATCAAAATATTCCTTGTCCTTTGTCATCACAGTGCTCCATGATACCTTTAATCAAAATTCTACATGACAACTGTCATCACAATGCAAGATGACCAATGTCATCACAAGGCCCCATGACACGTGTCATCACAATTCGCCTTGGCCCTGGACATCTCAATGCTGTATGAACCGTGTCATCACTAGGTTCCAGGACACTTGTCATCACAATGCTCCATGAACTCTGTTATCTCAATGTTCCATGGCCTTTGTATTCACAATGCTCCATTGTCCTGATAATCGCATTGCTCCATGAACACTTTCATCACAATGCTCCTTGACCACTCTCACCCTAATTCCCCATGACGTCTCGCCTCACTGTCTTCCAAGGCCACTCTCATCAAAATGCTCCATGATCTGTGTCAGCACAATATTGCATGACACTTGTCATCACAATGCTCCATGATGCCTGTCATCACAATGCTCCATGAATTTGTTATCACAATGCTCCAGGACCAGTTTCATCACAATACTCCATCCCCCTTTTCATCACAGTGCACAATGAAACCTTTCATTACAATGCTCCATGACACTTGTCATCACAATGCTCAATGGCCTTTATCGTCACAATGCTCCCAGGCACTTTTCATCACGATGTTCCATGAAAACTTACATCACTTTGCTCCACGACCATTGTCATCACAATAGTCCATACCCTTGTCAACACAATGCTGCATAATCCCTGTCATCACAATTCTCCTTGACTGCTGTCATCACGATAATCCAGGACAATTTTCAGAACAATGGTTCATTCCCCCAGTCATCTCAGTGCTCCATGATACCTTTCATCACAATTCCTAGATGATCAATGTCATCACAAGGCCCTATGACACCTGTCATCACAATTTGCTATGACCCTTGTCATCACAATACTCGATGAACCGTGTCATCACAGTGTTCCAGGGCACATGTCATCACAATGATCCATGACGACTTTCATCACAATGCTCCAATACACCTGTCATCACAATGCTCCATGGCCCCTGTTATCATATTGCTCCATGATCACTTTCATCACAATGATCCATGACCAATGTCATCACCATTCCTAATGACGCCTGTCATCTCAATGCTCCATGGCACCTTCATCACAATGCTCCATGAACCCATTCATCACAATGTTCCCTGTCCTTTTCATCACAATGTTCCATGGGCCCTGTCATCACAATGCTCCATGCGCTTGTCATCAAAATGCTCCAGAACTCTTGTCATCATAATGCTCCATGCCAATGTCATCAAAATGCCCCATGACACTTGTCATCACAATGCTCCACGTCATTTGTCATCACAATGCTCCATGACCCTTGTCATAACAATGGTCCATGGCCTTGTCATCACAATGTTCCATGGCCTCTGACATCACTATGCTCTATGGTTTTTCTCATCACAATGCTCTTTGACCCCTGTCATCACAATGCTTGATGACCATTGTCATCACAATGCTCCAAGAACCCTGTCATCACAATGCTCCATGCCGTTGACATCACAATGCTCCATGGCCCTTGTAATTAGAATGCTCCATGCCCTTGTCATCACAATGCTCCAGAACACTTGTGATCATAATACGCCTTTCCTGTGTCATCCCATTGCTCAATGACCCTTGTCATCAAAATATTCCTTGTCCTTTGTCATCACAGTGCTCCATGATACCTTTAATCAAAATTCTACATGACAACTGTCATCACAATGCAAGATGACCAATGTCATCACAAGGCCCCATGACACGTGTCATCACAATTCGCCTTGGCCCTGGACATCTCAATGCTGTATGAACCGTGTCATCACTAGGTTCCAGGACACTTGTCATCACAATGCTCCATGAACTCTGTTATCTCAATGTTCCATGGCCTTTGTATTCACAATGCTCCATTGTCCTGATAATCGCATTGCTCCATGAACACTTTCATCACAATGCTCCTTGACCACTGTCACCCTAATTCCCCATGACGTCTCGCCTCACTGTCTTCCAAGGCCACTCTCATCAAAATGCTCCATGATCTGTGTCAGCACAATATTGCATGACACTTGTCATCACAATGCTCCATGATGCCTGTCATCACAATGCTCCATGAATTTGTTATCACAATGCTCCAGGACCAGTTTCATCACAATACTCCATCCCCCTTTTCATCACAGTGCACAATGAAACCTTTCATTACAATGCTCCATGACACTTGTCATCACAATGCTCAATGGCCTTTATCATCACAATGCTCCCAGGCACTTTTCATCACGATGTTCCATGAAAACTTACATCACTTTGCTCCACGACCATTGTCATCACAATAGTCCATACCCTTGTCAACACAATGCTGCATAATCCCTGTCATCACAATTCTCCTTGACTGCTGTCATCACGATAATCCAGGACAATTTTCAGAACAATGGTTCATTCCCCCAGTCATCTCAGTGCTCCATGATACCTTTCATCACAATTCCTAGATGATCAATGTCATCACAAGGCCCTATGACACCTGTCATCACAATTTGCTATGACCCTTGTCATCACAATACTCGATGAACCGTGTCATCACAGTGTTCCAGGGCACATGTCATCACAATGATCCATGACGACTTTCATCACAATGCTCCAATACACCTGTCATCACAATGCTCCATGGCCCCTGTTATCATATTGCTCCATGATCACTTTCATCACAATGATCCATGACCAATGTCATCACCATTCCTAATGACGCCTGTCATCTCAATGCTCCATGGCACCTTCATCACAATGCTCCATGAACCCATTCATCACAATGTTCCCTGTCCTTTTCATCACAATGTTCCATGGGCCCTGTCATCACAATGCTCCATGCGCTTGTCATCAAAATGCTCCAGAACTCTTGTCATCATAATGCTCCATGCCAATGTCATCAAAATGCCCCATGACACTTGTCATCACAATGCTCCACGTCATTTGTCATCACAATGCTCCATGACCCTTGTCATAACAATGGTCCATGGCCTTGTCATCACAATGTTCCATGGCCTCTGACATCACTATGCTCTATGGTTTTTCTCATCACAATGCTCTTTGACCCCTGTCATCACAATGCTTGATGACCATTGTCATCACAATGCTCCAAGAACCCTGTCATCACAATGCTCCATGCCGTTGACATCACAATGCTCCATGGCCCTTGTAATTAGAATGCTCCATGCCCTTGTCATCACAATGCTCCAGAACACTTGTGATCATAATACGCCTTTCCTGTGTCATCCCATTGCTCAATGACCCTTGTCATCAAAATATTCCTTGTCCTTTGTCATCACAGTGCTCCATGATACCTTTAATCAAAATTCTACATGACAACTGTCATCACAATGCAAGATGACCAATGTCATCACAAGGCCCCATGACACGTGTCATCACAATTCGCCTTGGCCCTGGACATCTCAATGCTGTATGAACCGTGTCATCACTAGGTTCCAGGACACTTGTCATCACAATGCTCCATGAACTCTGTTATCTCAATGTTCCATGGCCTTTGTATTCACAATGCTCCATTGTCCTGATAATCGCATTGCTCCATGAACACTTTCATCACAATGCTCCTTGACCACTGTCACCCTAATTCCCCATGACGTCTCGCCTCACTGTCTTCCAAGGCCACTCTCATCAAAATGCTCCATGATCTGTGTCAGCACAATATTGCATGACACTTGTCATCACAATGCTCCATGATGCCTGTCATCACAATGCTCCATGAATTTGTTATCACAATGCTCCAGGACCAGTTTCATCACAATACTCCATCCCCCTTTTCATCACAGTGCACAATGAAACCTTTCATTACAATGCTCCATGACACTTGTCATCACAATGCTCAATGGCCTTTATCATCACAATGCTCCCAGGCACTTTTCATCACGATGTTCCATGAAAACTTACATCACTTTGCTCCACGACCATTGTCATCACAATAGTCCATACCCTTGTCAACACAATGCTGCATAATCCCTGTCATCACAATTCTCCTTGACTGCTGTCATCACGATAATCCAGGACAATTTTCAGAACAATGGTTCATTCCCCCAGTCATCTCAGTGCTCCATGATACCTTTCATCACAATTCCTAGATGATCAATGTCATCACAAGGCCCTATGACACCTGTCATCACAATTTGCTATGACCCTTGTCATCACAATACTCGATGAACCGTGTCATCACAGTGTTCCAGGGCACATGTCATCACAATGATCCATGACGACTTTCATCACAATGCTCCAATACACCTGTCATCACAATGCTCCATGGCCCCTGTTATCATATTGCTCCATGATCACTTTCATCACAATGATCCATGACCAATGTCATCACCATTCCTAATGACGCCTGTCATCTCAATGCTCCATGGCACCTTCATCACAATGCTCCATGAACCCATTCATCACAATGTTCCCTGTCCTTTTCATCACAATGTTCCATGGGCCCTGTCATCACAATGCTCCATGCGCTTGTCATCAAAATGCTCCAGAACTCTTGTCATCATAATGCTCCATGCCAGTGTCATCAAAATGCCCCATGACACTTGTCATCACAATGCTCCACGTCATTTGTCATCACAATGCTCCATGACCCTTGTCATAACAATGGTCCATGGCCTTGTCATCACAATGTTCCATGGCCTCTGACATCACTATGCTCTATGGTTTTTCTCATCACAATGCTCTTTGACCCCTGTCATCACAATGCTTGATGACCATTGTCATCACAATGCTCCAAGAACCCTGTCATCACAATGCTCCATGCCGTTGACATCACAATGCTCCATGGCCCTTGTAATTAGAATGCTCCATGCCCTTGTCATCACAATGCTCCAGAACACTTGTGATCATAATACGCCTTTCCTGTGTCATCCCATTGCTCAATGACCCTTGTCATCAAAATATTCCTTGTCCTTTGTCATCACAGTGCTCCATGATACCTTTAATCAAAATTCTACATGACAACTGTCATCACAATGCAAGATGACCAATGTCATCACAAGGCCCCATGACACGTGTCATCACAATTCGCCTTGGCCCTGGACATCTCAATGCTGTATGAACCGTGTCATCACTAGGTTCCAGGACACTTGTCATCACAATGCTCCATGAACTCTGTTATCTCAATGTTCCATGGCCTTTGTATTCACAATGCTCCATTGTCCTGATAATCGCATTGCTCCATGAACACTTTCATCCCAATGCTCCTTGACCACTGTCACCCTAATTCCCCATGACGTCTCGCCTCACTGTCTTCCAAGGCCACTCTCATCAAAATGCTCCATGATCTGTGTCAGCACAATATTGCATGACACTTGTCATCACAATGCTCCATGATGCCTGTCATCACAATGCTCCATGAATTTGTTATCACAATGCTCCAGGACCAGTTTCATCACAATACTCCATCCCCCTTTTCATCACAGTGCACAATGAAACCTTTCATTACAATGCTCCATGACACTTGTCATCACAATGCTCAACGGCCTTTATCGTCACAATGCTCCCAGGCACTTTTCATCACGATGTTCCATGAAAACTTACATCACTTTGCTCCACGACCATTGTCATCACAATAGTCCATACCCTTGTCAACACAATGCTGCATAATCCCTGTCATCACAATTCTCCTTGACTGCTGTCATCACGATAATCCAGGACAATTTTCATAACAATGGTTCATTCCCCCAGTCATCTCAGTGCTCCATGATACCTTTCATCACAATTCCTAGATGATCAATGTCATCACAAGGCCCCATGACACCTGTCATCACAATTCGCTATGACCCTTGTCATCACAATACTCGATGAACCGTGTCATCACAGTGTTCCAGGGCACATGTCATCACAATGATCCATGACGACTTTCATCACAATGCTCCAATACACCTGTCATCACAATGCTCCATGGCCCCTGTTATCATATTGCTCCATGATCACTTTCATCACAATGATCCATGACCAATGTCATCACCATTCCTAATGACGCCTGTCATCTCAATGCTCCATGGCACCTTCATCACAATGCTCCATGAACCCATTCATCACAATGTTCCCTGTCCTTTTCATCACAATGTTCCATGGGCCCTGTCATCACAATGCTCCATGCGCTTGTCATCAAAATGCTCCAGAACTCTTGTCATCATAATGCTCCATGCCAGTGTCATCAAAATGCCCCATGACACTTGTCATCACAATGCTCCACGTCATTTGTCATCACAATGCTCCATGACCCTTGTCATAACAATGGTCCATGGCCTTGTCATCACAATGTTCCATGGCCTCTGACATCACTATGCTCTATGGTTTTTCTCATCACAATGCTCTTTGACCCCTGTCATCACAATGCTTGATGACCATTGTCATCACAATGCTCCAAGAACCCTGTCATCACAATGCTCCATGCCGTTGACATCACAATGCTCCATGGCCCTTGTAATTAGAATGCTCCATGCCCTTGTCATCACAATGCTCCAGAACACTTGTGATCATAATACGCCTTTCCTGTGTCATCCCATTGCTCAATGACCCTTGTCATCAAAATATTCCTTGTCCTTTGTCATCACAGTGCTCCATGATACCTTTAATCAAAATTCTACATGACAACTGTCATCACAATGCAAGATGACCAATGTCATCACAAGGCCCCATGACACGTGTCATCACAATTCGCCTTGGCCCTGGACATCTCAATGCTGTATGAACCGTGTCATCACTAGGTTCCAGGACACTTGTCATCACAATGCTCCATGAACTCTGTTATCTCAATGTTCCATGGCCTTTGTATTCACAATGCTCCATTGTCCTGATAATCGCATTGCTCCATGAACACTTTCATCCCAATGCTCCTTGACCACTGTCACCCTAATTCCCCATGACGTCTCGCCTCACTGTCTTCCAAGGCCACTCTCATCAAAATGCTCCATGATCTGTGTCAGCACAATATTGCATGACACTTGTCATCACAATGCTCCATGATGCCTGTCATCACAATGCTCCATGAATTTGTTATCACAATGCTCCAGGACCAGTTTCATCACAATACTCCATCCCCCTTTTCATCACAGTGCACAATGAAACCTTTCATTACAATGCTCCATGACACTTGTCATCACAATGCTCAACGGCCTTTATTGTCACAATGCTCCCAGGCACTTTTCATCACGATGTTCCATGAAAACTTACATCACTTTGCTCCACGACCATTGTCATCACAATAGTCCATACCCTTGTCAACACAATGCTGCATAATCCCTGTCATCACAATTCTCCTTGACTGCTGTCATCACGATAATCCAGGACAATTTTCATAACAATGGTTCATTCCCCCAGTCATCTCAGTGCTCCATGATACCTTTCATCACAATTCCTAGATGATCAATGTCATCACAAGGCCCCATGACACCTGTCATCACAATTTGCTATGACCCTTGTCATCACAATACTCGATGAACCGTGTCATCACAGTGTTCCAGGGCACATGTCATCACAATGATCCATGACGACTTTCATCACAATGCTCCAATACACCTGTCATCACAATGCTCTATGGCCCCTGTTATCATATTGCTCCATGATCACTTTCATCACAATGATCCATGACCAATGTCATCACCATTCCTAATGACGCCTGTCATCTCAATGCTCCATGGCACCTTCATCACAATGTTCCATGAACCCATTCATCACAATGTTCCCTGTCCTTTTCATCACAATGTTCCATGGGCCCTGTCATCACAATGCTCCATGCGCTTGTCATCAAAATGCTCCAGAACTCTGGTCATCATAATGCTCCATGCCAGTGTCATCAAAATGCCCCATGACACTTGTCATCACAATGCTCCACGTCATTTGTCATCACAATGCTCCATGACCCTTGTCATAACAATGGTCCATGGCCTTGTCATCACAATGTTCCATGGCCTCTGACATCACTATGCTCTATGGTTTTTCTCATCACAATGCTCTTTGACCCCTGTCATCACAATGCTTGATGACCATTGTCATCACAATGCTCCAAGAACCCTGTCATCACAATGCTCCATGCCGTTGACATCACAATGCTCCATGGCCCTTGTAATTAGAATGCTCCATGCCCTTGTCATCACAATGCTCCAGAACACTTGTGATCATAATACGCCTTTCCTGTGTCATCCCATTGCTCAATGACCCTTGTCATCAAAATATTCCTTGTCCTTTGTCATCACAGTGCTCCATGATACCTTTAATCAAAATTCTACATGACAACTGTCATCACAATGCAAGATGACCAATGTCATCACAAGGCCCCATGACACGTGTCATCACAATTCGCCTTGGCCCTGGACATCTCAATGCTGTATGAACCGTGTCATCACTAGGTTCCAGGACACTTGTCATCACAATGCTCCATGAACTCTGTTATCTCAATGTTCCATGGCCTTTGTATTCACAATGCTCCATTGTCATGATAATCGCATTGCTCCATGAACACTTTCATCACAATGCTCCTTGACCACTGTCACCCTAATTCCCCATGACGTCTCGCCTCACTGTCTTCCAAGGCCACTCTCATCAAAATGCTCCATGATCTGTGTCAGCACAATATTGCATGACACTTGTCATCACAATGCTCCATGATGCCTGTCATCACAATGCTCCATGAATTTGTTATCACAATGCTCCAGGACCAGTTTCATCACAATACTCCATCCCCCTTTTCATCACAGTGCACAATGAAACCTTTCATTACAATGCTCCATGACACTTGTCATCACAATGCTCAATGGCCTTTATCATCACAATGCTCCCAGGCACTTTTCATCACGATGTTCCATGAAAACTTACATCACTTTGCTCCACGACCATTGTCATCACAATAGTCCATACCCTTGTCAACACAATGCTGCATAATCCCTGTCATCACAATTCTCCTTGACTGCTGTCATCACGATAATCCAGGACAATTTTCAGAACAATGGTTCATTCCCCCAGTCATCTCAGTGCTCCATGATACCTTTCATCACAATTCCTAGATGATCAATGTCATCACAAGGCCCTATGACACCTGTCATCACAATTTGCTATGACCCTTGTCATCACAATACTCGATGAACCGTGTCATCACAGTGTTCCAGGGCACATGTCATCACAATGATCCATGACGACTTTCATCACAATGCTCCAATACACCTGTCATCACAATGCTCCATGGCCCCTGTTATCATATTGCTCCATGATCACTTTCATCACAATGATCCATGACCAATGTCATCACCATTCCTAATGACGCCTGTCATCTCAATGCTCCATGGCACCTTCATCACAATGCTCCATGAACCCATTCATCACAATGTTCCCTGTCCTTTTCATCACAATGTTCCATGGGCCCTGTCATCACAATGCTCCATGCGCTTGTCATCAAAATGCTCCAGAACTCTTGTCATCATAATGCTCCATGCCAATGTCATCAAAATGCCCCATGACACTTGTCATCACAATGCTCCACGTCATTTGTCATTACAATGCTCCATGACCCTTGTCATAACAATGGTCCATGGCCTTTTCATCACAATGTTCCATGGCCTCTGACATCACTATGCTCTATGGTTTTTCTCATCACAATGCTCTTTGACCCCTGTCATCACAATGCTTGATGACCATTGTCATCACAATGCTCCAAGAACCCTGTCATCACAATGCTCCATGCCGTTGACATCACAATGCTCCATGGCCCTTGTAATTAGAATGCTCCATGCCCTTGTCATCACAATGCTCCAGAACACTTGTGATCATAATACGCCTTTCCTGTGTCATCCCATTGCTCAATGACCCTTGTCATCAAAATATTCCTTGTCCTTTGTCATCACAGTGCTCCATGATACCTTTAATCAAAATTCTACATGACAACTGTCATCACAATGCAAGATGACCAATGTCATCACAAGGCCCCATGACACGTGTCATCACAATTCGCCTTGGCCCTGGACATCTCAATGCTGTATGAACCGTGTCATCACTAGGTTCCAGGACACTTGTCATCACAATGCTCCATGAACTCTGTTATCTCAATGTTCCATGGCCTTTGTATTCACAATGCTCCATTGTCCTGATAATCGCATTGCTCCATGAACACTTTCATCACAATGCTCCTTGACCACTGTCACCCTAATTCCCCATGACGTCTCGCCTCACTGTCTTCCAAGGCCACTCTCATCAAAATGCTCCATGATCTGTGTCAGCACAATATTGCATGACACTTGTCATCACAATGCTCCATGATGCCTGTCATCACAATGCTCCATGAATTTGTTATCACAATGCTCCAGGACCAGTTTCATCACAATACTCCATCCCCCTTTTCATCACAGTGCACAATGAAACCTTTCATTACAATGCTCCATGACACTTGTCATCACAATGCTCAATGGCCTTTATCATCACAATGCTCCCAGGCACTTTTCATCACGATGTTCCATGAAAACTTACATCACTTTTCTCCACGACCATTGTCATCACAATAGTCCATACCCTTGTCAACACAATGCTGCATAATCCCTGTCATCACAATTCTCCTTGACTGCTGTCATCACGATAATCCAGGACAATTTTCAGAACAATGGTTCATTCCCCCAGTCATCTCAGTGCTCCATGATACCTTTCATCACAATTCCTAGATGATCAATGTCATCACAAGGCCCTATGACACCTGTCATCACAATTTGCTATGACCCTTGTCATCACAATACTCGATGAACCGTGTCATCACAGTGTTCCAGGGCACATGTCATCACAATGATCCATGACGACTTTCATCACAATGCTCCAATACACCTGTCATCACAATGCTCCATGGCCCCTGTTATCATATTGCTCCATGATCACTTTCATCACAATGATCCATGACCAATGTCATCACCATTCCTAATGACGCCTGTCATCTCAATGCTCCATGGCACCTTCATCACAATGCTCCATGAACCCATTCATCACAATGTTCCCTGTCCTTTTCATCACAATGTTCCATGGGCCCTGTCATCACAATGCTCCATGCGCTTGTCATCAAAATGCTCCAGAACTCTTGTCATCATAATGCTCCATGCCAATGTCATCAAAATGCCCCATGACACTTGTCATCACAATGCTCCACGTCATTTGTCATTACAATGCTCCATGACCCTTGTCATAACAATGGTCCATGGCCTTTTCATCACAATGTTCCATGGCCTCTGACATCACTATGCTCTATGGTTTTTCTCATCACAATGCTCTTTGACCCCTGTCATCACAATGCTTGATGACCATTGTCATCACAATGCTCCAAGAACCCTGTCATCACAATGCTCCATGCCGTTGACATCACAATGCTCCATGGCCCTTGTAATTAGAATGCTCCATGCCCTTGTCATCACAATGCTCCAGAACACTTGTGATCATAATACGCCTTTCCTGTGTCATCCCATTGCTCAATGACCCTTGTCATCAAAATATTCCTTGTCCTTTGTCATCACAGTGCTCCATGATACCTTTAATCAAAATTCTACATGACAACTGTCATCACAATGCAAGATGACCAATGTCATCACAAGGCCCCATGACACGTGTCATCACAATTCGCCTTGGCCCTGGACATCTCAATGCTGTATGAACCGTGTCATCACTAGGTTCCAGGACACTTGTCATCACAATGCTCCATGAACTCTGTTATCTCAATGTTCCATGGCCTTTGTATTCACAATGCTCCATTGTCCTGATAATCGCATTGCTCCATGAACACTTTCATCACAATGCTCCTTGACCACTGTCACCCTAATTCCCCATGACGTCTCGCCTCACTGTCTTCCAAGGCCACTCTCATCAAAATGCTCCATGATCTGTGTCAGCACAATATTGCATGACACTTGTCATCACAATGCTCCATGATGCCTGTCATCACAATGCTCCATGAATTTGTTATCACAATGCTCCAGGACCAGTTTCATCACAATACTCCATCCCCCTTTTCATCACAGTGCACAATGAAACCTTTCATTACAATGCTCCATGACACTTGTCATCACAATGCTCAATGGCCTTTATCATCACAATGCTCCCAGGCACTTTTCATCACGATGTTCCATGAAAACTTACATCACTTTGCTCCACGACCATTGTCATCACAATAGTCCATACCCTTGTCAACACAATGCTGCATAATCCCTGTCATCACAATTCTCCTTGACTGCTGTCATCACGATAATCCAGGACAATTTTCAGAACAATGGTTCATTCCCCCAGTCATCTCAGTGCTCCATGATACCTTTCATCACAATTCCTAGATGATCAATGTCATCACAAGGCCCTATGACACCTGTCATCACAATTTGCTATGACCCTTGTCATCACAATACTCGATGAACCGTGTCATCACAGTGTTCCAGGGCACATGTCATCACAATGATCCATGACGACTTTCATCACAATGCTCCAATACACCTGTCATCACAATGCTCCATGGCCCCTGTTATCATATTGCTCCATGATCACTTTCATCACAATGATCCATGACCAATGTCATCACCATTCCTAATGACGCCTGTCATCTCAATGCTCCATGGCACCTTCATCACAATGCTCCATGAACCCATTCATCACAATGTTCCCTGTCCTTTTCATCACAATGTTCCATGGGCCCTGTCATCACAATGCTCCATGCGCTTGTCATCAAAATGCTCCAGAACTCTTGTCATCATAATGCTCCATGCCAATGTCATCAAAATGCCCCATGACACTTGTCATCACAATGCTCCACGTCATTTGTCATTACAATGCTCCATGACCCTTGTCATAACAATGGTCCATGGCCTTTTCATCACAATGTTCCATGGCCTCTGACATCACTATGCTCTATGGTTTTTCTCATCACAATGCTCTTTGACCCCTGTCATCACAATGCTTGATGACCATTGTCATCACAATGCTCCAAGAACCCTGTCATCACAATGCTCCATGCCGTTGACATCACAATGCTCCATGGCCCTTGTAATTAGAATGCTCCATGCCCTTGTCATCACAATGCTCCAGAACACTTGTGATCATAATACGCCTTTCCTGTGTCATCCCATTGCTCAATGACCCTTGTCATCAAAATATTCCTTGTCCTTTGTCATCACAGTGCTCCATGATACCTTTAATCAAAATTCTACATGACAACTGTCATCACAATGCAAGATGACCAATGTCATCACAAGGCCCCATGACACGTGTCATCACAATTCGCCTTGGCCCTGGACATCTCAATGCTGTATGAACCGTGTCATCACTAGGTTCCAGGACACTTGTCATCACAATGCTCCATGAACTCTGTTATCTCAATGTTCCATGGCCTTTGTATTCACAATGCTCCATTGTCCTGATAATCGCATTGCTCCATGAACACTTTCATCACAATGCTCCTTGACCACTGTCACCCTAATTCCCCATGACGTCTCGCCTCACTGTCTTCCAAGGCCACTCTCATCAAAATGCTCCATGATCTGTGTCAGCACAATATTGCATGACACTTGTCATCACAATGCTCCATGATGCCTGTCATCACAATGCTCCATGAATTTGTTATCACAATGCTCCAGGACCAGTTTCATCACAATATTCCATCCCCCTTTTCATCACAGTGCACAATGAAACCTTTCATTACAATGCTCCATGACACTTGTCATCACAATGCTCAATGGCCTTTAGCATCACAATGCTCCCAGGCACTTTTCATCACGATGTTCCATGAAAACTTACATCACTTTTCTCCACGACCATTGTCATCACAATAGTCCATACCCTTGTCAACACAATGCTGCATAATCCCTGTCATCACAATTCTCCTTGACTGCTGTCATCACGATAATCCAGGACAATTTTCAGAACAATGGTTCATTCCCCCAGTCATCTCAGTGCTCCATGATACCTTTCATCACAATTCCTAGATGATCAATGTCATCACAAGGCCCTATGACACCTGTCATCACAATTTGCTATGACCCTTGTCATCACAATACTCGATGAACCGTGTCATCACAGTGTTCCAGGGCACATGTCATCACAATGATCCATGACGACTTTCATCACAATGCTCCAATACACCTGTCATCACAATGCTCCATGGCCCCTGTTATCATATTGCTCCATGATCACTTTCATCACAATGATCCATGACCAATGTCATCACCATTCCTAATGACGCCTGTCATCTCAATGCTCCATGGCACCTTCATCACAATGCTCCATGAACCCATTCATCACAATGTTCCCTGTCCTTTTCATCACAATGTTCCATGGGCCCTGTCATCACAATGCTCCATGCGCTTGTCATCAAAATGCTCCAGAACTCTTGTCATCATAATGCTCCATGCCAATGTCATCAAAATGCCCCATGACACTTGTCATCACAATGCTCCACGTCATTTGTCATTACAATGCTCCATGACCCTTGTCATAACAATGGTCCATGGCCTTTTCATCACAATGTTCCATGGCCTCTGACATCACTATGCTCTATGGTTTTTCTCATCACAATGCTCTTTGACCCCTGTCATCACAATGCTTGATGACCATTGTCATCACAATGCTCCAAGAACCCTGTCATCACAATGCTCCATGCCGTTGACATCACAATGCTCCATGGCCCTTGTAATTAGAATGCTCCATGCCCTTGTCATCACAATGCTCCAGAACACTTGTGATCATAATACGCCTTTCCTGTGTCATCCCATTGCTCAATGACCCTTGTCATCAAAATATTCCTTGTCCTTTGTCATCACAGTGCTCCATGATACCTTTAATCAAAATTCTACATGACAACTGTCATCACAATGCAAGATGACCAATGTCATCACAAGGCCCCATGACACGTGTCATCACAATTCGCCTTGGCCCTGGACATCTCAATGCTGTATGAACCGTGTCATCACTAGGTTCCAGGACACTTGTCATCACAATGCTCCATGAACTCTGTTATCTCAATGTTCCATGGCCTTTGTATCCACAATGCTCCATTGTCCTGATAATCGCATTGCTCCATGAACACTTTCATCACAATGCTCCTTGACCACTGTCACCCTAATTCCCCATGACGTCTCGCCTCACTGTCTTCCAAGGCCACTCTCATCAAAATGCTCCATGATCTGTGTCAGCACAATATTGCATGACACTTGTCATCACAATGCTCCATGATGCCTGTCATCACAATGCTCCATGAATTTGTTATCACAATGCTCCAGGACCAGTTTCATCACAATACTCCATCCCCCTTTTCATCACAGTGCACAATGAAACCTTTCATTACAATGCTCCATGACACTTGTCATCACAATGCTCAACGGCCTTTATCGTCACAATGCTCCCAGGCACTTTTCATCACGATGTTCCATGAAAACTTACATCACTTTGCTCCACGACCATTGTCATCACAATAGTCCATACCCTTGTCAACACAATGCTGCATAATCCCTGTCATCACAATTCTCCTTGACTGCTGTCATCACGATAATCCAGGACAATTTTCATAACAATGGTTCATTCCCCCAGTCATCTCAGTGCTCCATGATACCTTTCATCACAATTCCTAGATGATCAATGTCATCACAAGGCCCCATGACACCTGTCATCACAATTCGCTATGACCCTTGTCATCACAATACTCGATGAACCGTGTCATCACAGTGTTCCAGGGCACATGTCATCACAATGATCCATGACGACTTTCATCACAATGCTCCAATACACCTGTCATCACAATGCTCCATGGCCCCTGTTATCATATTGCTCCATGATCACTTTCATCACAATGATCCATGACCAATGTCATCACCATTCCTAATGACGCCTGTCATCTCAATGCTCCATGGCACCTTCATCACAATGCTCCATGAACCCATTCATCACAATGTTCCCTGTCCTTTTCATCACAATGTTCCATGGGCCCTGTCATCACAATGCTCCATGCGCTTGTCATCAAAATGCTCCAGAACTCTTGTCATCATAATGCTCCATGCCAGTGTCATCAAAATGCCCCATGACACTTGTCATCACAATGCTCCACGTCATTTGTCATCACAATGCTCCATGACCCTTGTCATAACAATGGTCCATGGCCTTGTCATCACAATGTTCCATGGCCTCTGACATCACTATGCTCTATGGTTTTTCTCATCACAATGCTCTTTGACCCCTGTCATCACAATGCTTGATGACCATTGTCATCACAATGCTCCAAGAACCCTGTCATCACAATGCTCCATGCCGTTGACATCACAATGCTCCATGGCCCTTGTAATTAGAATGCTCCATGCCCTTGTCATCACAATGCTCCAGAACACTTGTGATCATAATACGCCTTTCCTGTGTCATCCCATTGCTCAATGACCCTTGTCATCAAAATATTCCTTGTCCTTTGTCATCACAGTGCTCCATGATACCTTTAATCAAAATTCTACATGACAACTGTCATCACAATGCAAGATGACCAATGTCATCACAAGGCCCCATGACACGTGTCATCACAATTCGCCTTGGCCCTGGACATCTCAATGCTGTATGAACCGTGTCATCACTAGGTTCCAGGACACTTGTCATCACAATGCTCCATGAACTCTGTTATCTCAATGTTCCATGGCCTTTGTATTCACAATGCTCCATTGTCCTGATAATCGCATTGCTCCATGAACACTTTCATCCCAATGCTCCTTGACCACTGTCACCCTAATTCCCCATGACGTCTCGCCTCACTGTCTTCCAAGGCCACTCTCATCAAAATGCTCCATGATCTGTGTCAGCACAATATTGCATGACACTTGTCATCACAATGCTCCATGATGCCTGTCATCACAATGCTCCATGAATTTGTTATCACAATGCTCCAGGACCAGTTTCATCACAATACTCCATCCCCCTTTTCATCAC